>NW_001834614.1:0-56254 GCF_000150035.1 Vanderwaltozyma polyspora DSM 70294
ATTAGTAAACAACAGTCACAGCCTGAAAACAATCGACTGTCATTTTAAAATGTAAACCAAACTAATATTCCATTGTTTTAAAAAGGAATTAATGACTATTGTATAACATTAAATTTATGGAGCAAATATGAAATCATTATATATGTTTTTATGAAAATTGAGGGGTAAAATTGTTTATGAACGTTGTTGACTTGTAGATTCGATAATTTCAATATCATCTAAGCCAACCTTATTTTCAATTTTTTTAGCATCAAATTTTGGTGGCAGTGTAGACCCTTCTTCCAGTTGGGAATAACCAACATTCTTTCTCAATTCGTTCAACATTTTATTATGTACCATCTCTGAGAATTCACCTACTTTGTCTTTAGTTAATTTAGTGGTTGGAATTGGATCTAAAACCTTTACTACAACAGTACCTCTGTTAAAGATGTGATAACGACCATTTTGTAAATTTGAAGTATTAGAGACAACAATTGGAACAATAGGTATTTTACCTTGTAAAGCTAAATGGAATGCACCTTTTTTGAATGGTAACATATCTAAAGATTCACTATATGATCTAGTACCTTCTGCAAATATCCATAATGATCTTTTATGTTTTACTAATTCTTCTAGTGATTTATTTAAAGTAGCAATACCTTCAGCGGTATTTTTTCTATCAATTAATAGAGTACCACTTAAAGATAAGAACCAGCCAAGAATTGGCACATATTTTAATGATTTCTTAGCGGTAATGGTACAACCAGGTGGGAATAATTTACCTAAAATAATCGCATCTAGAGAACTTTGATGATTACAGACATAAATGCATGGTTGATTATCCAAATTTTTTTCATTTATTACTTTAACTTCAACTCCTAACAAAGCACTCACAATTGTATAGTAAGTCTTTGTTGTAACAAATTGTGAAATATGTCTGTAACCTATCAAGCTCAACAAAATAGATGAAATCATACCAAGGATGGCACAGAATCCTAGAGCAAAGATGCAAATACCAGTTTTGACATTGTATACAATACTTGAACCAACACTCATCTCCGAACCTTAATTCAATATTAAACTTTTACTTAAACCCTGTAGTTCTTCCGCGTTTTCTAAGCACTTCTTTCTTTTCTTCCTATAATCGAAGTATATATCAAATCGATTTCGAAATCAAATTTTAAGGCCTTTTATGAATTTATGAGGTAAAAGAAAAAGACTCTCGAAAATTAGTATCGACATCTCAAAAAGTTAACATTTCAATTAAAATATTTACACAAAATACTCATAATTAAATTATTATTCTTTGGTTTTTATATATGAATAAATATAAAACCACCATTCATTGAATAGCAATTTTTACTGTTTCGTAAAGATGTTACTTGTAACATTCTCTTAGCCTTTTTGTTTCCGAACTGGCTTTGCCCCTCAACAAAAATAAATCAGTATCGATGGAGAGAGAAACTAAGAGACCTACTTGATAATTAAGCCTACAACCGTAAGTTGACATTGCACTACTTAGGATTAAGATGGGTTAAGTTATATTTGGGTGGTGGTTGTGGCGGGTGGTTTTAGTCGTCTTATTCGAATAATTTTGCAATTTCTACTTGATTTGCTTTCGAATGGGTTGTTTTGCACTTTATTATATGTAATCAATTGACGGTTTGTTCCCTCATCGCTTTTCTCGTTAAGAGTAAGTAGGAAGTTGAAATGAGGATTTCTCATTGATGATCTATGTATATGAAACTGCAAACATAAAACCTTGTCGGTATGCTTGTTTTACTTTATTATATTGGAATTTTTATGTAAAATCTAAAAAACCAACAACAAAGAAACATAGATTCGAATCAAGGGCTGGTATACAATTACCAATGATATCAGAGTTGTAAAGGTAAAATGGTCTTAAAACCGGATAGATAAAAATATGGATTTACAAATTTGTATTAGTTCTTTAGCAACATTTGTTTAATTATAACAATTTGCACTATACTATGGTATGTAGTTTTTTTTTCCCACAATACATATATTCATACAAATTTGCTGTTGCATTTCATTGCGATAAAAGTTTATTCTAATAATACGCCCCTCCCCTCCTAAACACTGACATTAATATGATGTTCCAATTATAACATGAGGTACTCCCTATATATTCTGAATAATATGAGATTTAAGTAATTACAAAAATAATCATGTCAATCCATCCAGGAGGTCGAAAGAACTAACATTAAATTTTCTTCCACGGTAAAACAATATATTGATAAAGCTAACTACACAATTTTTTTTTCAATCTTTACAAACTTTTTAAATGACAAATGGGGAACGAAAAAAAAATAACATCATTGCATCTATGAATTACAGACGTTTTACTTTTCAATAAAAGAAAATACTACAAATCAAGCAAGCTCAATATTCTTTTTAAACATTTTTCAATAGTTCATTACAATACTTCTCCCCCCCTTCATCATCAAATGGTTCTCAGATTATTTTTTGTTGAATTCTATTGAGACATCAAAAATTGCAATTATTCAATTCAACGATTTCATACAAACACCAAGCAATATTCAGGGTTTTATTATAATAAACTTCATAGTTTGATGACAAAATACCATTTCCTTTTAGAAAGATTTCATGAAGTCATCAAGTCAGCCAGTCGGTTCAAGAAGTCAGTCTCTGGTTAAAGGCACATCGACATCACTACGCAGCGCTATCAACATATCGTTTAAGGCAAATTTTTTCGAATTCGGTTTATCGTTTCTTTTTTAGTTTTTGCACTCGTGATCGATCATTATCCACGGAACCTCATCGGTTAAAATTTGAAATTTTTAAATCAAAAATTCTGAAATTTTCAATATGGAAAGGAAAAATTTATAGCACATTCTCTCTGTTAACAAACAAGACCATTGAAAAAAAAAAGAACTTGATGATGGATATCAAGATATCAAATTGAATTGTACTTTAAGAAGTTTACGATTTTAGTATATATATTTTCTTTTGATCTGGCTTAATCTCTTTTTTTTTCTTTGATTGAGTTTTCTCTGTGTGGTGTGAAAAAGGTCATATAGTAATGTCAGAAGGATCTTCTTCTCCAAAAGCCCAATCTAGACGTGGTTCTTTTGCTCCAATTGAATTCACCAATGAAATCTCTAAACAATGTTTAAAACAAGTCGAATTTTATTTCTCTGAATTCAATTTCCCATATGATAAGTTCTTGCGCACTACTGCTGAGAAAAACGATGGTTGGGTTCCAATTACTACCATTGCCACTTTCAACCGTATGAAAAAATACAGACCTGTTGATAAGGTGGTTGAAGTTTTACGTACATCAAAGATTTTGGAAGTCTCTGAAGATGGCGAAAACGTCAAAAGAACTGCTCCTCTAGATCTAACCGATGCAAGAAATACAAGAATTGAACAAAATAAGCGTACTTTGGCCATTATGAATTTCCCAACTGATGAAGATGATAAATTAACATTTGCCGAATTACAAGATAAAATTGAAGAATTCATTAACAAAGTAGCTGAAGTCAATCAAGTACGTTTGAGAAGAGCTCATCGTAAGAAATTCAACGGTACTGTATTAGTAGA
Source organism: Vanderwaltozyma polyspora DSM 70294 (assembly GCF_000150035.1). Lineage (NCBI taxonomy): Eukaryota > Fungi > Ascomycota > Saccharomycetes > Saccharomycetales > Saccharomycetaceae > Vanderwaltozyma > Vanderwaltozyma polyspora. The sequence continues at coordinate 3,565 of NW_001834614.1, forward strand.
GTTTAAATCAGAAGAAGGCTATAACGACTTTTTGAAAAATTATACTGGCGAAGGTGCTGAAATTTTGTCATATGAAAACCGTAAATTAGATGTTTTAACTAAAAAGCAATTCGATTTACAAAGGGAGGCTACAAAATCAAAGAACTTTAGTGGCTCCGGCCAAAGATCCAGATCCTTCACAGGTCATAGAAAAAACATGCCAAAGTTAGATAAACAAAAAACTGAAGAACAATCTGACTCCGCTATTGAACAAGAGTAAGAATTATAATTTTGACTCAATTGAGTTGTAAGTCATATATATTTGTATATATATAATTAAAATTTCATTTCCCTTTATAATATTAAGGAACTTAATTAATATAAAATTTATACATTTATATTTATAACCGCCAAAAAAAAAATCCATTCCGTTCCAAAAAAGGATCTATCAAAAATATTGTTCTAAGATTTTTATCAATATTGGAGCGTTGCCATCTCATCTCAAATATAAAATAAATGGTAACACTAGGTTTCAGAGAAAATGGTGTCTGTATTTAAGAATTATTCGATCTTTTTTCTCATTGAATTGAAATGACTGATATTTATGTAAAATGATACTTTGATAACAAAAATCAAATCTCTGCACTCCATAGATACCTCTTTTCACTGCAACATTTTGGCTTCCCACTTTTCTTCAACACTATCCTTCCAAAAAATGTTTCTCAACAAACCTAAATATAATAATGCGATTTGTAATTAACCAGATACGAGGTATTCAACATTAGAAATACAAATCATTGCATTTTATCTAGTTGATCCAATCAATGGAACTTATAACCACATTCCTTACCAACGTGTTCATCTGTCCAAGTAGTCGTATTCTCAAACCATTTCCCACAGGCCCCGCAATTCCCTGGAGAAGTTATACTTTTTCTCTTGGGTAATGTTAAATCAGCATAATTAAAATGGTGTGCCCTTAAATGGTTCCTTAAAGTATCCTTTCTTAAAAATAATCCGGTGCTATGACAATTTTTAACATATGCAGTTTTCGGTTGAAATTTATGTTTATACAATTCCAAATCTATATTTATTAGTTTTTCATTATAAGGACATCTGAATATGTCGCCGGTGTTATGCAATGCTACTAATCTATCATGTTCCGACATTAGTGGGTCTTTTGCAGTTAAAAGATCCTTCTGAACGTGTTCTTTCTGGTGTCTTAAAAAATCAAAATTTCTTGAAAAGCCTTTATTACAACTTGGACATTTAAATGGTTTATCTTCTGGAGCTAAATGTGTCCTCTTATGTGTTGTTAAGTTTGAAAAGAATAATTTACAATCTGGACATTGCTTCTTCTTTCTTGCATTTGGGTTTCTATTTTCTGAGGATTCAGGTAGCCTCCTCTTTCTTTGCTTTGAGGCACTACCATCTGTAGATTTTTCGAATAATAAGTTATCAGATAGATGAGAATCGATAGCTGCAGATGAAGATAAATCAATTTTTGGACCATTGTTATTCTTAAATTGATTCTCTGCAACACGAATCAGATTTTCAAAAGAATTAGGAATATTTTCCATCAATAATTTGGATTTCAATTCATCTTGTAAGCTATCCTGAATATTACTCTCTGCTGTTAATAAATCCAAATTATTCCTACTCCTAGGCTTACGATCCTGTCTTCTTATGAAACCACCAGTAGAAGATAATTGTATAAAAGGTAACTGATCCATTTTAACACCTGTAATATCCAACATCATCCTCACTCTTGATGATTATTACAAACTGCGTAATTTCGTTCAACTGATCTTGTTATTCCCTTTTATATACCAAGTCATCAATAACTTCATTAACTTCAGATCAATGTTTGTTTCGTGTTTAAATAAGAAACATGTAAAATTCCAATGGCACGTGATCAGATATTAATAAGCTGTACTATAAAAATGTCACTGCTTAACAGATAATTAAGATTTTACAAATATAAGAATAGATATAACCATATATACTAGAAATTTATTTATTGTATCACCAGATATTGTATTTTTGGTTCCCATTCCAATATTTTATTATTTTCTTTAGTTAATCTTTAGCAACGATGATGATAACCCAACGTAATGTATCTGATGGATAATTAATGACATTATTGTCAAACTCTAATCTATTTCAAAATTCCTTAGAACAAACAATCTCCTCTCAAGATAAACCTTTTGCAAATTATTTTGGCAAGTGTAAACCATTATACTACGTTGGCTTCACAGAATTACCAATTGTTAATGAAGATAGATAAAATCAAGTAAAATGAAATAAAATATCAATTCTATACTTTCAATACTATTTAAATAATATACATTCACTTATGAAAGATCTCAGTATATATATATACAATTGTTCACAGGTAAACAAAGAGTTATATCTTACCCATTTAACATTATAATCATAAAATAAAAAAAAACGTCGATATAAATTCGAATTCGAATTGAGATTAATGATTATTTGAATGTCTAAGCTTTTCTGGAAGAGACCTTAGTAACGTTTTTCTTAGAACCAGAAGACTTACCAGAAGACTTAGTGGATTCAACTGGAGCAGCTTTTTCAGATTTCTTAGCACCACCCTTTCTGTAAGATTGGATGTAGAATGAAATGAATAAGAACAAATATGAGGTTAAGATCATGTAACCGTATGCAGCAGCATCTTGAGTACCGTAACAAGTACCCATGTTTGGCAAAATACCTTCAAAGTATTTATGAGCGTAGAAGGTGTAAGTAGCGAAGTAAACGAAGACTAAGTCGATCAAAAATTGGATGATTTGGAATCTTGTAACCCATTCCTTCCACCAAACTCTAATACCACGAGCACTTAAGAAGTAGTACCAGTACATGACAACATGGACAGCCAAATTCAAGGTGATTGGAACCCATTCAACGGAGGTTTCACCCATCAATTGAGTGTAACATAATAGAGCAGTAGCACCATGATGATAAACATGTAAGAACAATAAATTCTTTCTCTTTAAGATTAAGAATAAAGTGTCAATTAATTCCCAGAATTTAGTCAAATAATTTAAATAATACAAAACGATTAATTTTGGAGCAAAAGCCTGTTCTGAACAAATAGCCCAGAATAAACCATGTTCATAAACCATTGGTACCAATTGTTCAACTAATAATAATAACAAAATCAAAGAAGCTGAGGTTAAGAATAAATTATGCAATTGGAAGAAGAAAGATAATCTTCTTGGAGAAGCATTGGTGGCACGTAATAAAGCTTGACCACCAAAAATGATAGTATAATAAATAATAATTACACCGATAGCATGATAACCATTTGCCATAAAAGTCTTATTATAAATGAATTTGAATTCTTCAGCAGGATAACCAGTGATATTTTCAAAGATTTTTGAAAAAATTGGCCATAATTCTAAACCAAAAGGATGTTGAATTGATGGATAGTGCAAGTTAATATAAGATAAATTGTTAACTAAATCCATAAACTTATCAGAAGTAGCTGATACCAATAATTCTTCAGCAATTTCAGTAGCTTCACCAGCTACATCATTTACAACTTGTTTAGCGATGTCATTGATGACTTGTTCAGCAGCAGCATCAACAGCTTGATTCATTATTGCTAAATGGTTTGTATTCAACAGCTATTTATATATATCAGTATACAATTGAGACTACAACGAAAAATATTGAACAAGAAGATAACTTAAAAAAAGATTAATTAATACAAATTAAAGACGAGTAAGTAATTGATCTTAAAACCATTAAATCAAAAAATAATATCTTGGATCAAACAACGAAATAAATCAAAAAGTGCATATAAATAAATAAGTATGGTTTAAAGAGAACTGAAGATATCAACAAAAAAAATGTAAATAAATCAATGAATAAATAAATAAATTTTTTTTTTACTTTTATTTAATAGCTAAAAAAGCTTTTGGTATTGTAGTAATGTTACACACAGCAAATACTTCACCAAACTAAAAAACAACAACAACAACAGAACAGAATACCAAAATAATACGTATAAGTAGAGAACAAGAGGCAAAAAGGTATGGGTAATACAGGAAAAAACATAAAAATTTAAATCAGACAAGAACCCAACTAGAAACCAGAACAGCGACACAGACGAAGTTCGTAACCAAATTTGTCTCTGTTGCTATTCATTGAGTTTTTGCAATTAGATCAATGCTCAAAGTATTGGGATATATGTTATATATCTCTTTGAAAAAAAACAGTATGATTTAGCTGGGACACATACAGTTGATGATCCAGATAGTATTCATTCGGAAGACGATATGATATAGCTGAAGCTTACAAAGCTTCTGTAGCACACGGTAAGATGTTATTGTCATTATTCTTATTACGAGTGTTATCCATCGCAAGGAAATAGATCAATCCATCAATCAATCCATCAATTCATGGGAGGTAATGTAAGAGTGAGGCCAAAAAAGCAAGACGATTTCGAGAGCAGTACCAAGTGAATATCGCGCAAGAGGGTTGTTTGTTCGAACGCAAACAAAGTTTCAAGTGGCAGCAAGAAGTCGTGGGAGAGGTCCAGACAATTTTTAACCATAGCTAGTTGTTTTAGAGTAGTTGAGTTTGTTGAGAAGTGTTTGCCAACAGTTTTACGTTAGCGTTGGTATGCATTTGTATTTGTATTTGTATTTGTATTTGTATTTGTATTTGTATTTGTATTTCTGTATGTCTATTGTATTTTGCCCTTTGCCCTTTGCCCTTTGCATTTTGGTGTTGGTGTAATCCCAACTTGACGTAGGGTAGGAACCGAACCTGTGGATAGTTGTGTAGTCGTAAGGCTATCTCTGTGTAATATCTCTTGGTCCGAATTTCGGAGCTGTGCGGATGTTTCTCTGTAGATATACCTATTACTTCAACGTCAACTGCAATTTCAAGTTCGAAAAGCATCTCACCAGAAAGAAAGGAAGAAATGAAAATGAAAATGAAAAAAGAAAAAAGAAAAGAAAAGAAAAGAGAAAAAGGAAAAGCAAATAACGTTACACAAACGTTCACGTGCAGGGTGATGATATGTACTTATGTACGATGAAAACAACAAAGACAGAGAGAGAAACCGACCGTGTGTCTGTTTAGTTCTGGTTTTCGAAAATTTGTACTTACTTTTATCCGTGGATGTTCCTTTCTTAAAGGACTTGGTACAAGTACTGCTGAGATTGATCTGAGTTGATTTTGATTGAGTTTGGTCATTAACCCCGATGAAGAATGAACTGAACAGTAGAGAACGATTGCCAGAGAGAAAAGAATAATAAGACATACACCAACTTTCCCTTCCCGTCTTGTCTTGCCATGTCTCTCTCAGTCTCTCTCTTCATCTCATCTCCCATACTGAAGAGGACTATCTTCATTATCGCTCATAGAAGAAGTTGGCACTAGACTGGGCTCCTCTTGGGTATCGGCCTAGCTCGTGCCTATCTACGCATTACCTACGGAGTCTCTGCGTCATTTTATTTTATTTTTTTCGAATTCCTTTCATTTCTTGCTTTAACATTAACACGAATGGAACTCATCTCCAAAGCTCACAATTGAACGAGTTGAGTTACTGGACTTTTGGATACTGTCTCTCTCTCCATGCGCTTGATAATTCACCGTACAGTTTGCAATGAGTCTCATCTAGATGTTTAATATATTCAATTCCAACTGAAATTTTATGGAATTAAAAGTTTTATAGTAAATACATACATATACACAATAGAGCTATATATATATAAATATGCATATATTAGAGTGAGGTTCATAAAAACATAAAGTTATCCCTATTGCCATTGCCATTGACATTGACTTTGTAATTATAATTAATCCTATCTAAGTTTTACCCCACAAATCTAATGATGCAACGGTATCATACCCACGAGAATCTTCGTATACATATAATATCTCTTGTGAGCTGGTTTGTAATAATCTGATCTTCTCGCCAACTATACAACGTACTAGTTCTCCGTTATCAATGTTTCTGATCTCAATGAAATTATTGTCAAACGCCAAGATATACGGATACCAAATGGCAAACTTTTGAGGCTCCCCTTCCCAATTAATTATATGTGAATCTTTCTTCCTCCATCCTTGATTATTAACAAAAAATGCAAATTCCGTGTAACATAATAAAAACATATTACCAACTCGATAAATTGCCATAGGTTTTAAAGTATCTCTTAATGCAAATTCTAACGATGTATCCGCAGAATCCAATAACGCCTCATGTTGATTCTTGTATATACTAACAATTTGGAAACCTTTCTTACAACCAATGCATAGGTTAGCTTTCAAAAATGATATAGATACTGGTTCAGAATCAAACATAACTTCCGTTATCTTCTTTTTTAAATTCTTCTTACTAGATCCACTGTTATCAGTTAACAATGGATGTTCATGCTCGAAATATTTAATAGAGTGTGGGTGTGCAGTAACAATTAGTCTCTTCCCATTACAATCACCTTCAGCAAAAAAATTAACATGATTAATTAATTCTTTACTATTCTTCTTGAAAAATGCAGTCGCGTTACCTTCAACATTTAGCAAAGACAATGGACATGAATATAATTTCTTATCCACTAATAATAAAACTGATTTGAATTCTTCCAATACACCAACCTGCGTAATATTGTTTCTTTGAATTAACTGTACTGGGGTGGAGAAAAATATCTGGGCCTTCTGTGTATCGGATGCAGTTGTTCTTCTAATATTACTCATATACAACCCTGAATTAGTGGCAATAAGTAATTTACGGCCACCATCACATGAAACGACACTGTTGATCTTGTTTGTATAATCAAAAAACTTATCACTAATCTTGGTAACGTTAATATTGTCAGTATCTCTAATAATACGCTTTTGCTCTTGATCAATTTTATCCAACAATGTTTGTAATGCTGCATACTGAGCTGCATATAAAGTTACTTGATATTTTTGCTTAGCACCGTAATATAAAAACGTAATTGCATTCTTAGGATTTGGACGATTGTCATTAAAGAAAACAGTACCAGAGCAATCAGGTTTGCTACCAATATATCTTCTTAAAATCGGAGCTTCCTCCCCAGGTGTGGCAAATAATAACGGTAGTGGAATCGGTCTTTGATAAACTTTATGTTGATGCCATTTATTGACCGATTTCGATTTCAAAAATAATAATAAATTATCTAAGAGATAAAATTGCAGATCACCAATAACACTATTGTCTGATTTACTTAATTCCTTCCTTGATAAAATACCTTCATGCTTAATTTTTCTCTTTTCATTGTTCAAACCTAAATTAACATATTCATTCTTAAACAATATTTTCTGCTTCAATAATTTAACATCATGCCTATCCTGTGCTGCACCACTTGCTTGGTCAATACGTTTCATAAAATCTCGTAGAGCATCCATTGCTTTATTAAGTGATTCATAATCTCTGCCATCCTTGTCTGAATCTGAAGACTTCATAATTTCTTTCACCAATAACATGTAACGTCCAGGTCTAGATACACCTTGAGATAAAAATGAATCAATTCCATGTCTTAAATTAGAATTCATCATATCATCATCGAATCTAGCAAAGTAAGGATTGACAGATCTTTGGGTTTCAATTAAATATTTGGCATAGGGACGAGAAGCCACATAGGACACAAATGGTTCAAAAAATGGAATGAATCTTAATATAATATCACCAATTCCCCTAACCACTGGAGAACTTTTTTGTCTTTCAGTTAACGCTTCTAAAAAACGCCTATTAACAGAATAAATGTCATTAATATGTGCAAAGACATGCTTAATAAAGTTTTTACGAATATCTGACGGAATGATATTAGTTTCCGAAAGTGTTTTCATAAAAGTATCTCTAGTTACTTCTAGTGACTTGATAAAATTCTTTTCAGTGCTGAATACCTCATAAATTGCTTCTTGCCTTTTAATTTCTTTCGTTGGCAAGTTTTTCCAAACTTCTTCAGAAACAGAACTCGTCCAAGAGGGCCTTTCCTCATCATCATCATCTAAATTCATAGAGATATTACGTTTTAAACCCCCGTTTGGTTTCATATTTAGTCTCGCCTGCTGTTCTAAACGACGTGGACAAGAAATGGAGTAACATAGTTTATCACGGGTACATGTAGGTATGTAACATTCGGTTAACAGAGTGAATACACCATTAATATTATTTCTGTACGAACGGTTTTCCTCTGGAATATCTTTAATTCCATGCCCGACCTGTTCGCTCATAAATGAAGATTCCGAATCAGTTAAAGATAATGAATTCTGGAAACCATTATTATTGATATTGCTTGTACTTGACATCAAACTAAAAGGATCATGCGTGTTCATCGGAACATACCCAGTGGTACCTGTACCAATGATCCTTGAATTATCAGTAAATTCATATACTTCTTTAGGGGAATCACGGAGTCTATGCTCATAAACGACATCATGAAACAACTTTTGAGCATCCAATGATCTAGCAAGAAGCAACGCCAAATTACGATCCGATGTTCTTATTATTGAACAGATAACACTAACTGCTTGTTGTCCAGTGAACGCATCTCTGTAAAGTAATCCATCTTTCTTATGTTCACCAAGCTGCACATTTTCTTTAAATTTCACTGCAACCTGTGATAACAATGCTGCATATACATTATTCTTTCTACTAGAAAGGCTCTGCAAATGTTTAGTAGGAGTACCCGAGTGCAGTTGACGATTTTGTACTGTTGAAACACTTGAAATAGAGGCATACCTTTTTGACATTAATGAAGAAGAAGATGCTCTTGAGTATAACCCTAACCCTAAATTATTTGAACTGGTGCTTGATGTTAATGTATGGCTACTAATTTGATTCTCATCTAGAAATGGATTTGTAGAAGATTCAATCTTTTGAGATGCTTTGCGACTATTCGATTTTGAATGAAACGAAGATTTAAAACTCTTTAGAGTAGAGGAACTTATCGACATTGACCTTCTTTTATGATGAGGATCAAATTGTTGTGAACTCTGGCTTTGTAATTGATGCTGTTGTTGCTGCTGCTGCTGTTGTTGATGTTGATATTGATGTTGATGCTGCACCTGTTGTTGTTGATGTTGCTGCTGCTGCTGCTGCTGCTGAGTATATCCTTGCGAATTTGAATGGTCATTTAGATCTCTTGAACTAGGTCTAGAAAAAAATCCAAAACCTTGTAAAGGTGACTTTCTTGACTGTGTAGGACTATTGTTATTACTGAAGCTGGTTTGTTTTTTTAGTCCAGCTAATGCTAATTGTGGTAAAGATTGCTTCCTCTTAGGCATGAATTCACTTTTTGTTCTTTGTAAATGATCATCTTGAGAAGAAGATGAGGAGTAATGCGGAGCTCTATTTCCTGCGCTATTTGGAGCATTGTTTAAATCATTATAATTTGAAGGTGGGAAGATTCCAGCAGTACTACTTTTATGAAGTTGATGAGGAGGAGGATGAGGATGAGGTTGTGGCTGAGGTAGAGATTTTTGATAATTAAGATTTGTATAATTATTTTCATTATAGTTGATACTTTTTGGCGAAGTTAAAGGAGTATTATCTCCGCTTGATATACTTTTGGAATCCGAAATCTTCCTAATATGAGTTCTTTCATGCAATATATATAAATTCTCATCACTTTCTTTTGTCAAATTTGAAGAATTAATTGATGATTTTTCATCAATAATATCTTCTATCACCGATCCTTTTACTAAATCTTCTAAACCTGGTATATCTTCTACTCTATTTGGGATGTGAGCATTAGGAAGAAGAGGGACGTCATTTTCATTAATATCAAAACGGCGTTTCGAACCAAATAAATCAGTATATAATTGTAGTCTTTCTTTATCACTTCTAACTTGACCCATGACCTATATATATAATTGGATATATTAGATATTAGAACAATTCTTACGAAAGAATAAATGAGCAAAATAATTCGAAGCTACTTGTTAATAACACTCAACCACAAACTGATGAATACTAAATAATTCAACCAATGTGATATATTGTTGTTGTGTTGAGCACCTTTCTTTTCAGTATCTAAATTTATGTTTAAATGTAGAGAAACAAAGGAGAATAATAGAGAAAACGAATGCAAAGCTGTATCGAAATAAACAGAAATCAAACTTAGATATAATGATTTAGTGAATATAAAGATATAACAGCCAAATGGTTTAATTTAATATAGGTTTTTACCAACAGCAAATAAAAAGCCCACTATCTATTAATCCTGATAGATTAAATAGACCTTAATGCACGAGGAATCGGATATAGAAAGAAGAATGAGTGTCTGTGTGATATAGAGAGTATATAGAATCACAAACTCTTTTATAGTCTAATAAACTATAAACTATAAACTTATAACAATAATATTCCTTTAATGAAATGGTGAAATAAATAAAAAGGTGAAAAAGAAAACCGTAATTAGTACTAACTTTACCAACGGCTTTACAAATTTCTTATTCGTATATACTCACTCAATTTCCAATCCTTAAACAAAAATCAATCAATCGATCAATTAACAAATTATTCAATCAATCTATTTGTTGAAAAAAAATGTATTAAATTTCTGTTATATAAAATTGACGAATATAATATCTAAGCTTATAAAAAATAAATCAAAAGAGCTATTAATCGATTAGCTTTTTAATAACATAACAGTTTCGAATTTTCCAATTATATTCCAACTTCGATTTTAAAGTAAGAACGGAAAAAAAAGGAAAACATATAAACCTATTTTCCAATTATCTCTAACTACTAGAACACATTCGTTAGACAACTTTCTAAACCCATTAATAGAAGCAATATATAACTCTAAGTGAAAAAATTCAAACTATAAATGTAATAATGATAGCAGTAAATACAATTAATAGTAGCAGCTTTTTACAAGTCGTAATAGGAAAAACACACAGATGGTTCTTCCTATATTGTCTCCTTCCTTGAAGACATTTGAATTGCTTGCTATTATAAACAGAGTTATTAAAATACACTACTAAAGCTTAACTGTACTGTAAGTAAGAGATGAGTTAAAACTTTGCCCATAGGCGTTACATATTACGTACGTATCAAACGAATTTTTAATTCAAATTCTTCTTGCTTGATATTCGAATTAGAAATAAGAAAGGAACCATGTCAGAGGTCTACTGCATATATCACCATAGTTGTTGACAAAGTCTTGGACGAGTAAGACGGTAAGAGAAACGTAAAATAAAATCACGTATACACACCATCCCAACAAGTATATTTTCAACCATACGGTTTATTCTTTACCATTTTATTTTATTCTGTGTTACTTTTGTTATATCTTATATTTCTGTTAATTTACTCTCTCTGTTGTGGGTAGTATAGCCAAGCACTTGCACAACTGGGTAGTAGTTGTAATCATTGGTTTCTTTCCCTCTTACTTAGAACTCTTTTGAAGTAACGAATTAATCAAGATTAGGTGGAACTGGGGTGATTGATTGTTAATTTTCTGATATCAGAAGGTTTCAAATAGAACGAACAAAGGGAATTTCATTGTGTGCTTGACAGTTTTTCTTTTTTATAGAGAATCGCCAGGGTTGGCTGGATGGGATATATATTCTGTAAAATCAACTTAATGACTTCTTTAACGTGGTTTTCCTTTTACAATTAAGCTAATCAATTGCACGAGCAAACTTCCACTTTTATTCTCTCTGTTTTAAGTATCTACTGGAGAGGAGCTGATGATTGCAAGTAGTCGCACTTTGTTCTTTTCAGTCCAGCTCAGATCGAAGGTCTGGTCTGTCTCAGTTACGTGGCATACTGGTGTACAAGAGAGGACTTATTGTAGAATAACTCTAACCTTACGAGAGAAACTATATTGGCAACGCTAATGACGTATTTCATCCCACTCTACATGACCTGTATAACATTAACATAAAGATAACCACACCCATATAAATATTTCTATGCAAGTATATATATGTTTATTCTGATGTATCGCAACTAGAGTTATTATGGATACGGAGAAAAGGGATTACATGTAACACAAATAAGGAACTAAGTGACGACGATTGAATAGATCTATACGTTGCCAAGTGATCAATAATGTCGTAATACTAATATATATATATATTCTCTTGGAACTAAAAATATTGATACTAACACTTGTTACAATTAATCTTTAAGCTCCAAACGAAATGGAGATTTTAAAGGGACTGAGAACCCACTACAATTAAATATTGAGTGTATCTACGTAATAATACAAATTAAATTTCAACGGTACTGTAACTGTTATGAGATCAAACGTACAGAGATAACTTGTCCACTACAGTTCGGTTCTTAAGAATTGTTCCTGAGTGTGTAGCTTAAATTTAATTTCTGAGATATTTTTTTCAGATATTGAGTAGTAATATTATATCAATTGTAATGAATCTTTTATGAGTGTATCAAATCAGTTTCTTGTATGTTTGTTTAAAAAGTGAATAGATTCAGCACATTTTTTGATTTCTGTAGATATCTGTGAAAGTGTAGGACACCTTGAATTTTGGTAGCGCATGCGTCCCAGTACAACGAAAGTCCAAAAATAAGAAAAGCATCCTTGGTGACTCTAGACAGGGTAACATTCTTTTGGCTTGTCTTTTTCAGCTATTTTTGAAATTTCGAAAAGAGAAAGAAAGTTACGTATATAATGATGCAATGTTATTTGTTCAAATTGAAATTTCCTGAAGAGCCCGACCCCTTTAACTTTAGAGAAACTTGAAATACTAAAGCCCATCTAATGCACATTTACACTTAAAAGTTGAACTAATACCAATCTAGATTGTTTATAAATTGTGTTTTGTATTTATACAAGGTATATTATAAACAGGTGTCAGAGTACCAATATCAAATTATTGAGAAGTTCCCAATTTGTGTTTTACTTCCAATTCTTTCTTTAGAACAATTCGTGTACCCGATTGATTAAACTCAAATAATCTAAAGTTATATCTAATTATAATAATGCCAGTATGTTATAGTTTTTGTTCAATTGTTATTTGTTAATTCTTTGATGTTTTAGTCCTTATACTAACATGGTTTTTCAATGTTCTTTTTCAGGCTTATCATTCTACTTTTTTGATCGATGGTACCCAAGATCGTATGGTAGGTAATTTCGTATTACTGCCATTGAATTCAAAATATAGAGGCCCTGCTTATCCTGCCAATTCTGATTATGATATAATTGATGAATGTTTAGATTTGTTCCGTGCAAACTCTTTTTTCAAGAATTTCGAAATCAAGTCTCCTGCTGATAGAGTTTTAATCTATGGTATATTATTTATTAATGATTGTCTAAGTAATTTAAAACCAAATACTTCATACAATGAAGCTACCAAAGTACTAACAAATGTAGCACTGGATAATGTTAAGGTCCCTGGTAGTCCTGGTTTTGGTTTAAACACAATTTATTCAATCCCTGTACAGGACCGTAATCAAATGGATTTATTAACTTCTTATATTCAACAATTCCGTCAAGAATTAGCAATGAGATTGTTGGAAAGAATTTATGCGCAATCAAAGGATCATCCATCCAAATTCTGGTTATCCTTCACAAGAAGAAGATTTATGAATAAGTCCTTATAAATCTATAATATTAATCTAAAGATCTTTTAAAACCAATATATCATAAAAAAAAAGGAAATTGTTCTACTATATTATAGTCTCCATTAAATATTTGTATTTACAATTTTTATGTACATGAATTAAGAAAGTAATAATAATAAAAATATAAAATCGGCATAGATTTATTTGAATCTGGCCCGAGGATGTTGAAGAAAGTTATAAATAGAGCGTCAAAATTATTACTGTTTCTGTCTTTGATTTTCTTTTGATTGCCTTTTAGTGGCATTTTGAAATAATTTCAAGGCTTTGTTTTGTAACGCATCTGTACTTCTCTTAATATCATTGACATTTAATTCTTCACTGCTTTCATTCCCTTTAAACTTATTAATCAGAAGCCTGACTTGCTTTAGTTCCTCTAGAATTGGTTTGTATGACTGCTCCAAAGAAATAACTTTCTTATATTGTTCAAATGCACGCTCAGTATCACTAATCATAATATCGGCTTTAGTTATCAATTCAACTCTTTGTCTTACTATATTATCTTTCTCTTTATTCTTGTTCCCTTCTTCTATCATTCTATTAATCTCTTCTTCTGTCAATCCTGAGTTTGCAATAACTGTGATAGATTGTTCCTTTCCACTGCTTTTTTCAGATGCTGACACATTTAGGATACCATCTGCATCAATATCAAAAGTCACAAATATCTGAGGTTTGCCCTTTAACATGGGTTCAATTCCAGTCAATTTAAAATCACCTATTAATTTGTTATCAGAAACCAATCCTCTTTCACCTTGATATACTTTAATATCAACAGCAGTTTGTCCATCAACTCCGGTGCTAAAGACCTCAGTTTTCTTAACAGGAACCGTAGAATTACGTGGAATCAGTGGAGAAAATGCACCTCCATATGTTTCAATACCTAATGTTAAGGGTGTGACATCTAATAACAAAACACTCTTGATTTCACCAGATAAAATACCACCTTGGATTGCAGCACCTAGTGCAACTGATTCATCAGGATTAACCGATGTATTTGGCTTCTTCGAAAATGTTTCTTCTACTAACTTTCTTATTCTTGGCATTCTTGTCATCCCACCAACTAAAATAACGTCATCAATATCTGAAAATTCAATATCTGCATCTTTTATTGCCTTCCTCACTGGATCAATTGTACGATTCATTAAATGCATGGTCATATTATCTAACTCTTCTTCGGTTAACTTTAAATGTATATGTTTCGTCTTCGTTATAAATGGAATATCTACAAATGTTTCCGAAACATGAGATAAGGCAATCTTAGCCTTTTCTGCAGCTTCCCGTATTCTTTGCATTATTTCTCTATTTTCTGTAATGGGTTTTTCATCCAATGTGGAATTTTCATTGATAAACGAATCTATTATATGCTTTACTACAACATTATCAAAATCTTCACCACCCAAGTGTGTGTCACCATTAGTTGAACGAACTTCAAATACTCCATCTTCTATATCCAAAATTGAAATATCAAATGTACCACCACCTAAATCATAAACTGCAACTATGCCGGATTTATCTTTATCATCAAGACCGTAACACAATGCAGCTGCAGTAGGTTCATTAACTACCCTTAATACATTCAATCCCGCTAATCTTCCTGCATCTTTTGTAGCTTGTCTTTGAGAATCATTAAAATAAGCTGGAACAGTTATTACTGCTTTATCAATAGTTTCATCAAGATAATCCTCGGCAGTTTTTTTCAATTCCTTCAATATCACAGAACTTATTTCACTTGGTGAAAATACTTTACCATTTTTAGCGGATAAATATGCCTGACCATTCTGGGGTGAAGGCACAATCTTATATGACATGGATTTAATATCTTTCTGTATCTCAGTAGAGTCAAAAGATCGACCAATAAGTCTCTTAGTTGCGAAGAAAGTATTTTCTGCATTGATACTTGCTTGATGTTTAGCCTTATTTCCAACTAAAAATGAACCACTACGATCAACTGCAACCACCGAAGGTATTGTCCTTTCACCATCAGAGTTTTCAATTATTGTCGATGATTTTTTATTATCAGAATCTTTAATATATGCAACCGCACTATTAGTAGTCCCCAAATCAATACCAATTACCTTAGTGCTTAAATATTTTGAGAGATTAGAAGGAATAAACCTGCTTCCTGGTCTCTTAACACTTCTATTGAAGAATAACATTGTTTTTTAAACCCTAAAAATAAATTACAAATCTAGTTTAACATCATATAACCCCTAAGGACCTATTACTATCCCACAATTTGACAATTCTTATTTACTTCAATATATTTTGTACTTGTAGTCATTTTTCATTATATTATTTTATATGCTTCATATTTTCTAATCCGTCTAAATTACGTATGTTGCGAAATTAAGAATTAAATACACCCATAAAAACTTAAATGTCAGACTCACCCAATATGTAGAATTGATATTTAAAGAAACTAACAATTAAAGAATTGTTTTAAATGGTTTCATATTTAAACTCAACTGGATAATAGTCAATTAGTAATTTAACTCATGATTATTTATTATTACATTTTCTTGCTTTATGTAGATATACAGATGAATTATTTATTTACAAGTAATGATGAGAATGTTACAATGTCCTTTTAAATTGTATCGGAATACAGTAGATACCAAGCTTTATATGTTTTATTTGGAATTAATTTATTATTTGACCAATCTATTTTGTCGAAGTACAGTCCTAATTTTGACATTGAACATCTTTGGAGAAACGGAATGATTCCGTTATTTAATTCCTGATAAACAGAAAGTGTGTCATCATCGTCTCTAACAGTTCTAATGTTTCCTAGATTATCAATTAAACATTTATGATATGATGTATCATCTTTTTGATTACCAATTGCCAACAGACAGTAAATATCTTTTGTGATGTCTGATATATAGAAGGTTCCGACTTCTATTCCGCGTCCAACTGTAGCAAAGGGTAACGTCAACGAATATTGAAATGAATCCACTACATTTGGATTCCTATTCCTTTTTAATTCTTTTAAAATTTCAACTGCTGTCTCAAAAAAAGGAAACTCAAAGTTTAACCTGCCTAGAAGTTCGATTTCTGGTGATTGCAAATAGTAAACTATTTTTCTTATATCTTGTTCACTTCCGTAGCTTTTAATCTTTGATATTTCAAAATATAAATGTATAATCCGTTTATCTATGGTATTCTTACTAATTGAATAATTATCATTCATGACTTTTACTCTTGGTGTTCGTCTTGACTTCCACCATATTGTATGATTACATTTAGAGAGTACTTCATTCTTGAGATCTTCTTGCAATTTATTGACACTAAGAGGTTTGAAAATTTCCTTTGTATATATTGAAAAGTTTAATTGGCGTGTTTGTGAGTCAAAATGTTTCTTTATAATCTTCTTCATTTGTGGCTTTTCTATGACAATTGCTTGTTTATCATCCTTTATGAACACATAACATAAGTGTTTCCTTGATTCATTTCGAACAGTTAAAAAAAATCCACACATGACACTATCAACATTATATATTTTTAATGCCTTTTGAATTATCGATAATTTATGTATAGATAAACCTTTAGTCTCTCCAGAATAAACTCTAACTAAACTACTGTCTTCTATTGCGTATCCATTATAATTGAAATCTCTCTCAAAGAACTTGTTATTAAAGTAGTTCGATATTACAAACAACTTTGATCTTGTAGATATATTTGAAAATATTTCAATAGAAGTGTATATTTCCTGGATATGAGATTTTAAATCGTTAAATGCCTTAACTCTATATTTTAACAGAGTATCAAAACTAGGGTCCAAATAAGAAAATAGAAGAAGAACATTTTCTACATCGCAAGTAGAATTTTCGTTCTTTTTTGGATTTAAAATATCCTCGAATAATATATTTAATCTCATAGAGTGTAAAACTCTTTCAGCAAGTGATATAATTTCAAATGATATCTTGTTATCGCATTTTGTTGGGTCTAACTCGGTTAGATGGTATAAAGATGACATTAAACGTAAAGTATCATACTCATTACGAAAGTCCGAAAGTTTACCAAACAAAAAATCTAATTGATCTACAAAATTAGTAAGTATTTCAACTAATTTTTTTTCAATTAATATCCTGTTACAATAGGTTTCAAACCAATTATATTTTACCACACCATAAAAACCATTCTCACAGCATAATTCCTCATGGTTCAACCAATAGTCATAACAAATTTCTCTCCACAATATCGAGGAAGTCAAACTTCTATTCAATGATCTACTACACAATCTAATATTCAACAGATCATTACATGTTAAGTATTTTGACACACCTAACCAGATATCCAGTGGAAATTTTTCAATGCACATTAGCCAACATTTACAATCACCATATAAATCTCAATCACTTAAAAGATCAATGATTCTTTATTAATTACAATATATCATACATAAAAAGATATCAAGTAAGAGATTTAGAACCGAACCGGATCGAATTATACATTTTACTTCTATTAAACAAATCTACCTCATCATTCAATGATACCTTGCTAATTTCCTTATCCAGATGATTCCTCCTCTGTGATGCTTGTTATCTTCATTTTTTTCTTCTTTTATCTACACTTTTTCACTACAGGAGAATGTGAAATACTTTAATAAAAAGAGATCAAGAACATATAAATAGAATCAGTTTTAAAAAATTAATTAATGAGTTAGATATTACATCAGATTGGACTGAGTGAGAGTGATTAAGGTTTAATTGAATGGAATTGAAGGTATAACTATTATTGTTACTTGTTTTGCGATTATTCTGGGAGTCGGGTTTTGGGTTTTTGTATTTGACACTTTTAGTAGAATTTTAAGATACCATGTTTGCAAAAGCATATTATGGAGCACCTGCTGCTACTGGTAATAAATTGAAATCATCGGTGGTATATTTTGATATTAGGATCAATTCACCTTATAAAGATATTATACTTCTTCAAGGTTCTCCCTTAGAAATGGAACCTTATCCATTGAGTGGAAAGCTAGTTTTTTCTCTTAGCGATGATATTACAGTTAAAAGGGTTTCATTGAAGTTTAGTGGGATATTTAAATTAGAATTCCTACAAATGGGCAGATATAAGGATACAGGGAAATTAGCGAGTATCGTTAAAGAAAAGAAAATAATTTTTGAATGTAAATGGGATAATTTATTAGTGTCACCTCAGGGTAAAATTACAATTGGTGCAGACAATGTCTATAACGAAAGATACAATAACAATGGTACTGGTGCATTGGGTAGGACTTTTTCGAGTTCATCAACAGGATTGAATAAACTTATTAAAAAGGGTACTTTTTATTCTAGCAGTGTATTAGATCTACCAGTCAATGGAGCTACTGGAACCCCTTACGAACATATGGAAGATGAGTTAAAATCATTGTCGTCCTCCACTTCTATCAATTTTAATCTACAGAAAGGGAACTATGAACTACCTTTTAAAATCATGCTGCCTAGTGAAATACCAGAAACTATAGAAGGTTTGCAGAGTGGTAGTATTTTGTATAGTTTTGAAGGACATATTGAAAGAAGAAAAAAATCTGGGATGCCAATAATTATTAGAGATGAAACTGATTATTCAAACTCAAATCCAAAATCTGCTAATGTGAAAACTTATTCTTACAGGTATCATAAATATTTTAGAGTTTTTAGAACTTTAAGTTCAGATAACTTTGCAATGCAGGAGGAAATGAAAGTTGGAAATTCATGGCCTGATAAGTTACAATATGAAGTGAGCATTCCAAGCAGAGCTATCCCAGTTGGAGGGATTACACCAATCTCAATAAAAATATTCCCATTCCAAAAGCATTATATTCTTGAAAAGATAGGTGTTACATTAATACAATTTTATTCAATGAAAGATTCATCTGGTCAGTTATACAATGATGAGGTTGTTGCACTAAAGCAATCTATGACAGATTTTGAAGGTTTTATAAAGATCAATGAAAGGACAGGTTCCCTTATAGATAAAGTTGAAATTGATTCTATGATTAAGATGCCAGATGATTTAAAGAAAGCAACTCAAGATTGTGATATTATCGGTGAAATAATTAGAATACGGCATAAACTTGCAATTCAAATAGTAATGAAGAGACTGGCTTCAGATGGTACAACAAAAATGGTTGAAATCAAAGCCACGATCCCAATTTTATTATTCATATCACCTCAAGTAACATTAAAAGGAAGATACGTTGTACTGGACAACAATTCTGGCCGAATTCATTTTAGATCAGGAAAATTTGTTACTTTGTTTGATAACAACAATTCTAATAATCTGATGACGGAGGCTGTTGTTAACAATACTAATCCAATATTTGTCGATAATACCCCACCGCCAAATTATCAAGAGAGGACCAAAGATAGACTATTGCAGTATAGTACAACCCCATTACCTTATGAACAATTCACCAACACTGATATAATAGATCAATTAATTACAAATAATAATACTGAACAAGACAGGATCACAAACGAAATCGAAGATGAAAATAATAGAGAAGGTACCACAAATAATATCATGCCATTGAATTCTGTGCCCACCTATGATCAAACGATGGACGAAACAACAATTGGAGCTAATAACACAGTGAGAAATTTTTACGTTCCAGCCGGTCCACACGCTAGTGGAATTAGTAATTCCACAACGGTCAATGCTAATGTCCCAGGGAGCACTGCGAATGGCAATGTTGATGGAAACCACAACATAAATACATTTATGAATTCTTCAAATGAAGAAGATGAAACCAATTTTAACTTACAGACTAGTACAGACAATTCCGAAACGTTGGTTGACAGCTCCAATATTATTCGTGAGGAATTCGCACCGAGTTACTCTGATTAAGGTCGATAAACAATTTTTTACCAATTAAAGGAAAAGAAGAATCTACAACGTAGATAGCGAAAGTAGAGTTTTCTATACTATCATCAGAATTAGCTTGTCATTTTAACTTCTTTTCTTTTTCAGTTGTTTATCTTACTGTATTGATTCATATAAATGATGTTGAAATAAAATTTAAGAATTGGACTTTAAATTTTATCTTACGAAAGAATTGCGTAGAATCATTACATGTTGCATAGGTTACTTACTCAAATGTGTGTTAAACAACTTTGTTAAGTGTGTTTTATTTTCTTTGTTCTTTAAAATATTGCGTCTATGAATCTAGAAATGTATCTGTACAAAGGAAAAATCTGATAGAATTTATATTTTCATATTTGACAAATATTTCTTCTCAGAAAAAAGCCAGTTTAATTTAACCGGGTATACCCGTGCTAGCTTAATCCAGTTCGCAAGTCGTGGGAATGTTTTATTAGTTTACTGGTTTATGTCTCTATCCTTGAAGTTTTACCTAAATGGATTATCTACAAAATTTTGAGAAAAGAGGATATAACATTGTTTATATCCTTTATCCGTTCCTTATTAATTATTCTATTAATCAATTTCTTCAACCCAGATGAAACTGGTGGAAAAGCACAGTTTTAATATATATTAGAAAATTACCAAAATTCTCAATAGTAATGAAAATGTTGATTGTTTCTTTACCAACAGGTTGTCATCTTTCGTTGTTGCTCCTGTTTATTTTTTTTTTGTTGCCCACTGTTATTTCCATTTTCTGCCTTTATTATCTCAGATTGAATGATCGGATGCCTCTTGAATGCTTCCTAAACTGTTTTCCGAACTTTAATATATCAGTTTAGTAAGATCACCGCGAAAGAATAATCAATATGTTTTACTTGTCTCTATCTCTCTTTATATTTTAGTACATGTTAGTAGGAATATCTGTTTCCTCATTTGTGTCGTAAGGTTCATCTCTAAGCATCGTTTCTTTTTTTCTTATTTGTCCCACATTTCCCATTTTTAATTCTCTAGCCGCAAACTCTAAATTTTTTGTGTTCTCTTCTCTATTTGTAATTCTTTATAATTCTTTATAATTCTTCTCTTGTTTCTTTTTATGTGTTGTTCTTCTAAAATTTTCAAATTTTATTAATGGGCGTACGTATACTTCTTCTCGAAATCACCGAAGCAAAGAATTAAGAGGAAAAAGGACAAAAATGTGGAAGATTACTGCAGGTGCTTCTGGTAAAAAGTCATATGCCAGTTCTGATTCTGCTTTTTGTTGTTTCGGCTGCATCCTTTAGGGACAAAACCATTATTGTTCTTTCTAAAAACGTATTGCACAAGCCATTATCCAATCGTGCCACAAAAAAGTTTTTCTTTGTATTGCATAAATAAAAAAGAAAAGAAACAATAAAATACAAAATTCAATGTAGTATCGAAAAAAGTGTTATACGACGCTTTACTAATTTCTGAGTAACATTCTTAGAAGAGTGAAAAAGTGTGGTGTTCGGAGATTAACAAAGACACATAGTACATTAGGTCATCTTCTAAGTATTGTTAATTCTGTCTTAAAAGATATAGAGATATAGTGAATAATAATATTGAATTATTACTGTATTGATCCGACAAACATTAGATCACATCTACTTGAATTATTATTTTAAGGAAACATGGAGTTCAAATTACTTTTCAGGATGACATATATATGACGTTATAGATTCTGAGACGAATTTCTCTACTTCCTTCTCTGATAGATTTTACTGTTATCATTACTCTTAATTTAAGAGGCAAGGTTTGTGAATGTTAAGAAGTTTACTGTTCATAATTTCTCCAGGGTTTCAATATCAAAGAAGAAAGATAGAGAAGAGAAACAATTGAATCCTTTCAATAATGGCCTTTATTGTATGGAAAAGAAACAAGAATATCTATCTTTAAAGAATGAAACTCCCTGAATATTGTATTACATTGTAGAGGAAAATTTCAAAATTCAACTCTAACTCAAGAGAATTGAAACTAAAGCCTTCTTTTCCTTGTTATGGTAAAAAACAGAGTAATACACCCTAACATAGTCTAGCCAACTAATGATATTATATTATACTTAAAGAAAGGGACAATCACGTAAACAAGGCAGGTATGGATATAATATTACGAATTTTTCATTTCGTTTATATCAAATCATATGCTGTTCTGTTTTACAGCATTTGTGGCTTTCCTATCTGAGAAGCTCAGTAAAAGGTTCCCCCTTAGTGCCTATAATTTTGTTTCGCTGACATTGTTATTACCAAAAAAAAATTACTTTGTCATTAATTATTAATATCTATCTTACGACATAAATATCCCAACTTAACACTGTCTTTCTTAATTGAGAAACTGAGGAATAGATCGTTGACATGCCACTTGCTTCTGGATCTCTATTAATAGACATTCCTGAGATAATTCTTCGTATTAAAGGTTTCTTCTAATTGTTTTTTGGGTAGAATATTTTCTATCTTTGGCTTTTACTTTTGTCAAACCACACCTTTTAGAAGCACATGCTTCGATAACAACAAATGAACTCTAATTAAATAACAATGATGATGATGTTAATGAGCATCATCATGCTTGCTTGATTGATATTAAGGTTATTTGTTTGGAGATAAACAGACACGGAAATAATCAAATTTATATTTGAAAACTCGCCTACATCTTATTCCGGAGATACAACATCGCAGTTAGGAATATCTCAGTGGTTTAATGAGAACCTAAATTATTAATAAAACAAAGTAAACAAGATCAATTACACAAATAAGTAGATTCGATTATCTCAGACTATTTTTAATTGCTGTTTTGTTTGTGAGGCATTGTAACAGCAATCGAAAAAATTATTTTTAATTGTAAATGTTTCGGATAATAGAACATATTACTGATACAATGAATACAATATAAATTGGTTAATTATAATTTGTTCTATTCTCTTCCAAATTTGCTACTAGGTTTCTTAACCATTCCTCTTTGTACAAGAATTTCTCAATATACAGGAAGGGTTAGCCCCTTATATCCCATTGTACACAATGAACATTGTCATGATAGATGTCACAGATCTTGTGTTCACATACTTGTCAACACGTTAACAAATATCATTGTTTCGATATAGTGGAGAAACTAGAGGAGAAAGGTCAAGAGAAGAAATAGTGATAGAAAGCTACTCAACTACCAGTACGACAATAAGGATGATAATATTAACAACAATGACAACAACAGCAATAGCAATATCAACTTCAACTGCGGCATCGACAACGGTAGGGATAATAAACACCAGAACAACGATACTACCAACAACGGAGCAAAATTTTTTAAAAAAAAAATAAAACACATAAAGATGAAGAAAAACTAGATGAAGAAATTAGAATTTTTGAATGACATTAATCCCTCTCTTGTTGTCTCTACCATCCCTTGATAGAAACATTTTTGGAGGTTTAATTTACCATTTGACAGATATCCGAATCTTGTATTAAAATTATAGTGATAGATATTTTTAAATATATTTTTATATATCTTGCCTATATTCCTTCGATGCTTCAGACAAATTTTGTAGCTAAATGAATTTATGTTTAAAAAAGGATAAAAGACGAATATTACAGTTCTTTTTCTTTTTCCTGAGTGGATGCCAAATCCGTTGTACCCTATCTCCTACCACTATAACACTCAATCCTTTCTTCTCTCCATCATAAGCTGTTCCTACCAACGAAACGGATAGAAATGTACACACGACCAATACTTTTAGTTAACAAACAGTGGTATACTAAATTGCATATAAAATTATTATAATCGTCAGATTTTATTATTCATGAAATTTTCCAAAGTAGAAAAAAAACTATTGTTGTGCATATTATAATAAGAAGAATCTGATACAGCTTTTTCTTATTGATGACACCATTTCTATCGAATTGATTACTACTACTACCATTGCTTCTTCTGCTCCTTCTCCTTCAACATTATCTCCGCAGTATTTTATGCTACCCATTCATTATCTTATGAATTGAATAAATATAGAAGTCTAAATTTCCATTTCAAATCAAATAGAAAAGCCCTCCTAACCCAACGATGTATGAGATAAAACATAATGAAAAAAATTTGCCCTTCCCCTTCTCTTCTTTTCCCCTACAATTAACTTTCTGTTCCACTTACCGAAAAACATTCGAAGAACTTAAAGCAACAATTTGATTGGGAAATAGATACTTTTTGTTGCAACATTCCAGGTTTAATGTACTCTTGCAGAAACCCAGAAATAAGTTTAAATGGCTGTGTTTAAACTACTACCAATTACCACACATCTGTTTAGAGGTTTATGTATGCATGCCTTTTTATTTAGCTTATCAATAGTTTTCTTTGCTTCATTTTCTCGTACCAGCTTATTAATAATATTCGAAATTTCACTTTGTTTCTACAAGTTATATTCGGTGACATCTCTAGTACAGCAGTGTATTAGTCAAGGTGCAACACGAACAACAATAACAAAAGCAATGTTAAACTGAAAATTTTGTTCTTTTGTATGTCTGTGTTTTATCTACTTCTTCTTCATTTTTATTTCCATTTGTCTTGCCTTCTAAAAATAGTTGTGACAAGCCTGCAGTAGCCAGTTTATAACCTTGATCTGTTAAATAAATCAAGCCTGAGATATAGGAATTTAGTTCATTCATTCGTTGTCTTTTCTTATTTTTAGTAAATAACTAGAAATATGACATTACAAGACATATGTTCTCTTGGGTTTATGTAGCCATATCTCTTGGGGGGAAAGGGAGAGGGGAAGGAAGGGAAGAAGGAAGGGAGTTGAATAGTTAATATTAAGTATTAACGTTTGAAGAAGGGATTAAACATAGTTGATATTTCCAGGTAACTCTACCACAATGTCTGTAAATTTCCCTTAGCGTTTCCATTATTGTAGTGATTGTTACCATTTTAATATAGTGCTAACATTTTTCAATATCTTGAAATTAAAAGTTTTTCTTTTTTGGGGTATTGGGTTTCCAATAAGGTATAATACTTTTCTTTTACTATTTTAATTTTTATCAATTAGTAAAATCTTAAAAGAGGACAAGTAATGTCGATTAATAACAAGCAAAGGTAGAATCCTAAGGAATATACCAGTAATCTTTGAAAATTTTGCGTATAGGAGGGATTTGTTACTACTCTTTTTTATGTGATTTTTTGTAAATTTAGTTATATATACTTTTGTTATGTAGTTGAACGTACTATATGTATATGTATATGTGTCAAGAGAAACATACACAGACTACCAGATTAGAGGGACACTGAATCGTAATGAATATCTAGTGTTCTGTTTTTTTAAAATAGCATTTTGTCTTTACTCTCTTCCTTTTCCTGAGTTTGTTTCTTTTTCTCTACGGCTGTTTTGTTTTATCTGGATCAAAAATTCGATATGCAGAATTGAGGTTGTCGATTAGTTTTTTGTCTTTTGATTTCCGTACACTTAATTCATATCTTCCGTAGTATCATCATCATCACCATCATCATTATTTAATGGAGTTTGAACCCCTTTGCATGAACACTGCTCCTACATTACAGGGCATTGACTAATTTGTATTCTATGCGTTACCTTATTTTTTTTTCGAAGCAATGAAAAAACTTTGACAGCTTTAGGTTGGGCCTGTTACTACGTAGTTTCTACCTATACAAGATATATATAGTTTGTATTTCTTTGTTGGCTGATGATAACAATGTACTAGATATTTCCGTATAATTTGTTCTTGGATTTTATTGTTCTCTAGCTTAAGTTGTGGTTTTCTTTTTTGTATCTTGAATTTTATTTTGTTTAAAGAAGTCCTAATGGAAGAAAGACTTCATCAAGATACAAGTGGCTTTTACAGTAAATTACAGGGAAGTGAATATAACAGGGAAACCGAATCTAATATGGGACATTGTTGTATCCTTGTTCGATTTTAAAACTATTATTTCCTAGTTCACCTCAATTTGTTGCTGGGAGCAATGCTGTCCGATGAAATAAAGTCTAGTTTTCTTCTTTTCATGTAACAATATACTTCTTCCTTTCCAAAGAAGGTTGTTTTAGGATTTAGTAATCCTCCTTCCTGTTTAGAATTTCCCTCTAGAATCACTACAAATGTGTGTGTGGTATTTTATACGCTCTCTTGATTTATTTTAAATAGCTATAATTCTTTTTTAATTTTTTTTATTGACTTAGCTATTCTTTCCAATCACATATCTGTCTGTGGAACTTTCTCACTTGCCTTCTTTGTATTTGATAGTAATTATTTTCTTGGTTTATTATTGTTCTCCTTTAGATGTTGTTTTATCTTGAAATTTATAGATATCTATATACTTTTTAACTAACTAGGGATAAATCTAGGAAACTCAATAGAGTTTTTAACATCTTGGTATGGGAGGAAGTATTGTTATTTTCACCATTTCCAATATTGTTTTACGACATTATCATTTGTTCGATCCTGGTTCGCTGTCTTCTCAGTACATGCCTGCTTGCTCTTACTAATTAATTAACTAACTACCTAACTACCTTAATTTATTTTTCTTCAGTTCGAAAATAGTTTTGTCTCGCTCTTCGGCTTTTCTCTTATATTTATCACCTTGCCAATTGTTTCCGTAACGCTACTGCTATTACAAATTTATTGACATATAAATTATTCTTATTTATATATAACTGACATATAATTTAATAGGTTTTAGATATCGAAATACTGATCATATTTTATCATTATTTGGAATTAAATTTAGACTTCATTTGATTACTCTTTTTTTTATTAAAAATATTTGACTATTTCCATTTATTTCTTAAATCCGAAAGTTTTTTTACTTTGACTGGTTGATTACTATTTGAAATAGTATTTAAATAAAGTTAAACTATAATAAAATACTCGCATTGATTTGTATTTCAAATGTGCCAATACTGGAAATTTATTAACTGACTATAATTCAATTGAAATATATTTTCAGCTGATTATCATCATTTAAAAAGATCGTTAAAACTTAAAACACTATAATTTTTTTTGTCACCTTAATATTTTACTTCAATTTTAATTCCCTGCTTTGATCTTATTGGTCATTACAACATTTTTATACTTATCGAAAGTATAGACAATATGAAATCCTCGACCAATTGGAAACATATTTGTTCCTACTGCAATAGAGCCTTTTCAAGGTCTGAACATAAGGCAAGACATGAAAGGTCGCACACAGGAACAAAACCTTATGAATGTAAAGTGTGTCTGAGAGAGTTTGTTAGACGTGATTTATTACAGAGACATATTAGAACTGTTCACAAATCTTTGTTGTTATCAAAAGCGTCAAAACGACAAGATCATGGTAATAACAATAATATTAGTAGTAGTAATAACAACAATGACGATTCCGTTAAAGAAAAATCTAATGATAATAATAGCAATAATTCAAAGGAAGATTTGTCTGCAATTTCTGAAAAAATGGTTAACTCACTAAATAAAAGAAATTTCTCAAATTCAAATTTGATTACTTTAAAATTTCAACCATATGGTTCAAAAGGTTATAATGAAATTATATCTCCATCACTTTCCAAAAATAAAAGCTTTAAAAGGAAAAGTTATTTAGTAGAACTACAACGATGCATTACTATGAACAATGAAAGATTACAAGTCCCAATTGATTCTCTCTCAACTTTCTATGACAGGGGTTTAACAGAGCTAATGAATTCATTACCCAATCATAATTTTAACGTCAACTCAAAAGAAATTGTATTTGTACTAATATGCATAGGATCAATGATAACCTATGATCCACAGTTCAATGACATTTGGAATGTTACTTGGTATTCATTCTTAATTTCAGATGTTAAAGATGCACAGCCTAATAAAAATTTTATTCCTATGACAGTTTTGTTATACCTAACGCTTTCGATCGAATTTTCTCTAAATATATGTGATGAAACAAAGTCAAAAATAGCATACACTGAATATTATAAAAGATTGACTTATTCGATATCGAACAATCAAACCTATAATGCCGAAGAGTTAGAACTAATGTTACATATATTTTCAAAGTTAATCAGAATCCTTGATGTAAGGACAAATGACGACTCAAATTCACAAATCTTATATATATATAACTGGTTCATGAACCAGAAACTTTCCGATAATGGTGAAACCTTGATCTATTATATGAAGCATTTCCTTTCTATAAGCAATGTTGTATTACCCATAAGAACACTAAACCTTCTGACCGATGCCTTTTATTGTGAATTCTTATTACAATATCCAAACTTCCAAAACATTATTGAATACAATACGTCTATTATATTATTATTAAAAATGCATATACATCTGATAAATGGTCAAAAATCAAACATTCAATTAGAGTCTTCGATTGAGAAATTCTTTTCGACATTATCCATTAAGACAATTTCTCAAAGATTTTGGGTCTTATTAGAAATTTGTTGGTTAGATTTCTTAAAATACTACAGTATCCTATCGAATTCAACTCCAGATTCCAATTGGTTGCTATTCAAAAGTCCAGAAGAACTTTCGCTTTATGAAAGTATTGATATTGGGAAACTTACTGATAATTTTATTATTCCGACATTAGTAGTACTCTCTATTTTCAATTCTCAAGAGAAGAATTTTATTACAGAAAGAATGCTACCTTTGGTAATGGATGTGATTGAATTTCAAGTAAAACTATTTGCTTCTGAAATTAATAAGATTGCAAATGGCATAGATTTAACTGTATCACTAAACGATTGTACTTTAAAGCTATTATTTTCAGCTTGGACAAATATTTTATATCAAGAAAGAACTAATAATGGTGAAAAGGATTCTGATGAATTATTAATTGTTGGGAATTTTGTGACAACCTTTATTCAAAACTCATTTAATGGAAAGACGATGAATCATGCAAATGCCTCTTTGTCATATCATTATTTCATACGTGCAATAATGAAAAATTTGAAAGCAAATATCTTAATGGACAAATTAATAACTTCAAATAATGAATTTACTCAAGAGTCTAAATCGATACTAATTCGAATTTGGGAGAATTTGCAATCAATTATAAAGCAATATTGGAACCCTCCGATAATACCACCTTCTGTAGATGCTAACGTTATTATAGAAAAGGAAAGAACGTTATCAAGTCCGACAGCATCAAACGCAGAAGATTTTGAACCGAAAAGTATTAAAATTATTTTGCCGTTACCAACAGCTATGAATCTTGAGCCATCGGGTTCACAAAGTACATATATACCGTCCATCAATCATGTACCTCAATTGCAAAGTGTTGGTATGGGATATGGGCAAAGCTCTAATTCTCTAAGTGTTAATTCGAATAGTTTGATTAGGAGTACTTCCTTTCTTGGAAATCCTTTAACGCCTGTATCTATGGAAAAACAACAGATAAGCATGTTTGACAGTGAAGCTAATAAATCTGTAACCAACGGTTTATCGATAAATTATACCGGAAACCAAAGTAATCAATTTCAGTATTTGAACATTAACAATAGCATTAATACAAATAGTACCAGTATCCCTGCATCAGTAGGTCATAACAATAATCAAAATGGACGTTTACCTTCGACGACAGAGTTATTTGGTGATTGCATAGAATAGACTTTATTTAACTGACATTTGCATATAGCTTTAATATATGCAATTAGAGTTATTTGAATTATAGCTATATAATTATATTTCTCTATGTATATAAAAAGTGAAAATATTTCAAAATAACATTAATTTAGAAAATTATACTACCATACAAATTATATTAGTTTAAATAAGATTTTTTTTTATTTTCAATTGATATCCAATTCACCTAATAGACGAAACCTAAAATTTTACCAGAGACATGCTTTCTTCTAGCTTCTTCATGGTCCATAATACCGGCAGAAGTAGTAAGAATAACGTAACCAAATTGTCTAGCTGGCAATAAGTTAGCAGTCCATTTTTCAATATCATCAATCTTGACATTGAATCTTGGAGAGATAACACCACATTTGTTCAATCTACCATTTAGTTGGATAACAATCTTTCCTGATCTGTGATCATCGACGTATTCGAATTCACCAATGTAACCTACAAGAATAATTTAAAAAAACGTTAGTATCACTATTGTGAAATAAAAAAACACTAATTATGATGACAAGAAATTCATAGAAAAATTTAATCAAATGTAAGTATTCAAGGTTGAAAAGATGCATTACCGTAATTCTCAAAATTTAGCAAAGATAAATAAAGAAATTGTTGAAGAGACATTGCAAACCAATCAAGAAAATAACTGGTTTAACGAGATGTCGAGGAAAAGTAAACGGTTTGGAATACTGACAAAATTTCAAACCGTGTAAGAAGCATTTCCACATTCATTCTCCCGGACACTTAAAAGACAGTATGGGACTGAAATGAAATCCAATAGGAAGACATTTTAGCATTTGACACTATCCGATCAAACCATCCAGTTATCAGTCCGGGATCTAAAATATTAATAATATACGCAATCGCAAAATCTCTTTAACAACTTCAATATCTTTCAAAATTTGGAATTGAAAAGTACTTGTAATACAGCACAACCTATAATAAATACATCGCAATGAATAAATTTATTATGAATAATATAATTTCTTCTCATCACATCATTGTAAAATCTTTAGTTAAAATTTAAAACATACCATGTTTTTGGATGACTTGTAAGAATTTGATGATAACCTTTGAAGATGGTCTGATTAAAACTTGACGCTTACCAGTTTTTTCAGCGTTGTTAATGGCATTTAAAGCATCAGCTAAAACAGAAGTACGAGTCATTGTTTAAAATTAACTAAAAAAAAGTATGAGTGAAATAGGAAACTGTTAGTACTAAAAAAAAGTATTTCTGGGATTGCAAAGCGAAGCATTAGAAACCAGAAATCCAATGGAAAGATTACGATAATTTTACAGGCCAAGTGAAGAGAATAAGATATTATTTTAAATTGTTCACGTCAATTTTCAAAGTTAACAATGATATAGAGAATAATAAGTGTCCCAAAAGAAAATATTCGACATTCAAATGTGAATACGAACTCTCAGGATTTAAAATTCTAATCGAGATGATGAGATTCATCTACTAAGTTGAACAAAGGTATCATAGACATGTACTTTAGTAAGAATATTCAAGTTCTTCAGAACAATTGAATACTTATCCAAAACATTACTTGTAAAAACTAAACTTAATGTACAGTACAGTTGCTATGATTCTGTCAACAAATCAAAGTATAAACCACTTCTGCGATTGCGGAAGAAGAAATTGACTATCGGAACAAAAGTAAAATAATATATATGATCTCTTAACTCTCACACCTGAGTTCCTTGCAAAAATAATACTAGAATATCTTTCGATAAAACTACTATTTCTTCGATGCCACACTATAGGTACAAATCACGGACAATAAATTTTCTTGGATAAGAACATTTATTATCTTTTAGATCAAACTAACTACATACATGTAATATGAGATGTGAATTGGCCTAGTGTTGGTTATCTTGTATAAATAGGAAACAAAAAATAATTGAAATAATACTGACTATAACTAGTTAAAGTTAATGTAACAAACAGTACAGAGAATGATGAAATATTTCATAGAATCGTTCGGCTTTTATATACAATTTCGAAAAGTTTCAAAAATTTCGAATTCGACAAAAAAAAATTTTTTTTTATTGTTTTCAGTTTCTTGTATATACGTAGATAGTGATGATACTCGAGTGGCTTACAAGTGTATAAAGTTACTGTTGTTGTACAGCAGGTTGTTAGTACTTTGTATTCTCCATTACCAAAATTGGCAGTCTATGGCCGGGTTACCCAATCACATTAGAAAATTGTAGAAATTGAGGTGGTATAGATAGATTGGATTCATCTGGCGTCACTAGGGTTAGTATATTATACAGACTTAAACTTGTAGGTAACTTAATGGTAGGATAAGATATGATTTCTTGTACGAGTGTATTCATTGTGATTGTTTCTTGGTCTTTATTGTCTGGTAAATTGGTATATTTAAACTTACCATGTTTAAATGGGGTCGCTAGTAGTGGTTCTGGCAAGGAACTGACGTTTCAGTACTTGTTCACGTGACTTCAGATAAATTTGTCAGCTGCTACTCATAGTAAGAAATATGACTTTAGTTTAAAATAGCATCCATCACACGCTCTTTGGAAACACTGATACAAATTCAAGATATATTGTGGAGTATTTTTAAGTAATTTTTAATCCTCAATCACTGTTCTTGTTGTCTACTTATACATACTTCTAACTCACATAGAACCTATTTATAGACTTACTGTCACATATCATCTAGACATGTGTTTTAGATTGGAAGATTCTGGTTTAAAGCAACCTATTACCCTGCCTTTCTCTTTCCAACTTACTACATTACAATCGGCAAGATACGAAATACATATTACTTTCTACGTAACAAACGATGGTTTCTATGTAATTATTAAATAAAACTCATTTATTAAATAAGTTCATGCTGATATTTAATATTGGCTTTATCTATAAAGCACTTTGACAAGTTAATAAAAACTATAATATAACGTATATTTGTTGTTCAATCAAATCAAGAAATCCACTTCAACGTTCAGTAACTTCGGTAGGGATGTCTTCCAGTGAAAGAGCATGTATGTTATGTGGGATAGTACAGACAACTAACGAATTTTCAAGAGAAGGTTGTCCAAACTGCCAAGGTATATTTGAAGAAGCTGGTGTCTCTACAATGGAATGTACCTCACCATCTTTTGAAGGTTTGGTGGGTATGTGTAAGCCAAGCAAATCTTGGGTAGCCAAATGGTTAAATGTAGACCAAAATATCCCAGGCATGTACGCTGTTAAAGTTGATGGTAGATTGCCTATCGAGGTTGTAGATTTGTTACCACATTATAAGCCAAGAGATGGTAGTCAAGTCGAATAGACAAATTTATGTCATGGGGTTTATAATAACAATAGTATACATATAATTGCATAATTCTGCTTTTGTTTATGTCATTAGTTGTAACGTTGTGTAATTTTATATTATTTTTTGGTTGTATATTTTGTAATTTAATGCATTTTTGAAAATAAGTGAATATGGTACTTGTGCTTTTTCTCTACTATCTTAAAAGATAATATACCGATTAAGTAGGGCTATTAACTGCTTCTATATCCTTTTTGCTTAGATATACGAAAATATACGGTATAGAAACTAATATCATTTCGAAAATATAAAAGTTTAAAAAATTGAATTTAAAGAAGTGATTATGAAAGTAACTAAAGAAAGATAGAAAAGATGTGAAATTGCTAATAAAAACATATCAATTGGATATCTACTACAGATGTTATCAAGGGCTTTGTGTATACGACCTGTAAGGCCTACTACGTTGTCTATCCTGAGAGGGAATACTCTCAAATCACCAAAGTTTTCAACTATATCGTATGTTGCTGAAAATTTTGAAACTTTACATGAAGCTTCAAAATTACCATGGCTAATTTTAATTCCAGCAACAACAGTCTTAATGAGAACGTTTTTAACATTACCATTGAGTATATTACAAAGAAAAAGATTGGTAAAACAAAATGAATTGAGAAACATCGTATCATCAATATCACCGGTGGTAAAATTTAGATTAGCTCAAACTCAAAAGCTTACACCTGAGCAGATAACATATTTATCAATGAAAGAAACTAGAAAAAGACAGAAGAAACTATTTAAAAAATATAACGTAGATATGTGGAAAAATGTACTATTACCATTAGTACAAATACCTTTATGGGTAACAATTTCCTTAGGTATAAGGAAACTTACGGATGGCAGCACTACACTAATTGAAACGAATAACATATATAATATATTAGATGTCAGCACTGATTTGAGTTTAGCATTAGATTCGGCTCCTTTTTTGTTGCCAATAGTACTAGGTACTGTGTCATTAATTAATGTTGAATATAATGGAATCATGTTCAATAAGAGAAACTTTAAAGGTTATGACAATACGAAATTATCCAAAACCACACAAAGCATACTGACTGTATCAAGATTAGGTAGTATATTCATGATGGGTGTTTCATCACAAGCATCGATTTTATTAACCGTTTATTGGATAACATCTCAAGTGTTCTCTTTAATACAGAACTATATTCTTGATACTTTATGGCCGTTACATAATAATGACACTAACATGTAAATATATACTGCATATTTATGGAAAGGAAAAAGAAAGTACGATTGTTCTATAGTGAATACGATAATAATTTAAATTTATAGATTATAATTTACAAAATGACTACTCATTTGAAATATAATTAAAAAATATAATGAAATTTAATATAAATAATGACAAAATCATGATAGTACCAGTAATTAAACTGTCTATTCTATGGATCTTTAGATGTTTTTTTCTTGAGTTGAGATGACACTAAATGCTTAGTTAGCCTTCTTAGCGTTTTGTTCAGCATTCTTCTTCATTCTTTCTTCTCTAGCAGCCTTAGCTTCTGGACCAGCTTCAGTGTCCAAACAGAAATCCCACCATCTGAAAGAAGAAGCGTAGTTACCAATGAAGTAGTGGTGATGTAAATCGTGATGTTCAGCACCGGCCCAGAATGGTAAGAACTTGTTCAAAGACCATGGGAAATCGTAACCAGAGTGAGAGTCAACGGCTTGGAATAATCTTAAAACAACCCATAAGGATAAAGTGAACAAATGTAATTTACCAGTGTATAAAACGTATAGAATTGGCATACCAACGGTACCGAAACCTAAGGATAAAGTTTCAGCTGGATGAGCATATTCAGCAGATAAACCGAATGGAGCAGCGTATCTATGATGTTGCTTGTGAATGTACTTGTAAAAGACACCGTAATGGAATAAACGGTGAGCCCAGTAATGCCACATATCTTCTAAAGCAAAGAATAAACCAATTTCCAAAGTCATTCTCTTTAGAGTTGGGAATGGAACTTGAACAGAGATACCTAATTTTTCACACATTGGGTGGAAAGTCCAGATTGGGATGGCTTCGACTAAGAAATGGGATAAGACGACAGATTTGAAACAGTGCCATTGTTCCTTAGCAGATGGGATTTTAGTTGGTTGAATCTTCCATCTTCTGAAGTATGGGATTTGATCTATGACGAACCATGGTAAACATCTAGCAAAGTAGGTGAATTCATGCAATAAAAAGAACATCAAACCGGTAGCTAGGATATCATTGCTCATGTAAGTATACCAAGCGGCCCAGTATTGTTCCATAACATTTAATTGTGGTTGAGAGGTTATGACATTTTGCAAAGTCTTTGAGAAGGAGTCATCCCTCAAAAGTTCAGAAAGTGTTGAATTACTGAAAACAGCAGACATTCTCTTGGTACTAGAAGTTGTTGTTGAGTTGAATCGACTGGTATTCTGTATATCAAGAATTAAAAGACGATGAGAAATGATTAGTATAAAAGAATAAAGTCTGGTCTATATATATATAAAGAAAAATTATTAAAATGAGATGCATACGTTAATCAAAGTAAGTATGTGTCTATATTTATATATTATAAATGAGTATGTGAATGAGCAGGTAATAAGTATTACCAAAGAGAACTTAGAGTAAAAAAGTAGAAAATTTTTTATTTCCTTCCTCTTCTTCTTCCTTTCCTATTGCATTAACTACCACTTAATAAACCTCTTCTCTAACATTTTCACTAGAACAAAAGGAATTCCTAAAACAATAGTAACAATAAAATAAAAAATGAAGATATGACAAAATAAATTATAAAAAATAATAGTACAAACTACCTCATCTCGACCTACCCAATATCCTCGTTTAAGCAACACTATAACCACTACCGCAAATACAACACATTTATCAATATATATCTATATATCTTAATCTATACAGCGAAAATGTGCTTTCAAGATTCAATCGAAATAATAACAGAAACCAGATGCACCAAAATAAAAAAGAGTTTTTTGTTTTGGTTAGCTCATCTAATTTAGAAAGAATATGCAGAAGAATAATAGTAACAACACTATTTTTTAAGTAGAAAATATTACCTGTACTAGAAATAAACTAGTTCTGTTAAGTTAGATTTGGTTGCTACTAAACTAATCTAACAGAAAATAGGAAATGCCTTTCTCAATAACGTTAATTTTTTCAATAAATTTTTTTTTTTTTTAATTTTAAGTTAATTTAGTATAGTATAGCATACTATGTAAGGATTCATCAGTAAATAAATAAATAATAACCTTTCAATATGAAACCCGAGAAAATTAACGACAAGAAATGGCATCAACTCTCTTTCTTTCTGTATAGGAAGACTACGAAATTGATGTATCCAGCGTACGAACGACAAACTAAAAGAAACTACAATAAAACAGGCAGAGCACGCTATTCTGAAGAAACGTCAGAAAGATCAATCTATAGGAATGAAATGGAATGAATGGGTAGCAATGATGCTCGCCAGTATTTTAGATCAGGTTTCATGGGATAATGTGATTCCTGCCAGTCAAAGGATTAAAGAGTAGCATTGAATGTGTAATATCGGTTTAATGATTTTTCATCATCCACATTAAATTTCAATTATGTATCTACTTTTCTGCAAGAAATATAGAACCACTTGAGTAAATTTTAGCGTATAGTTCACTAAAAAAAGTAAATATATAAATTTTTCAATAGCAGTAGCAATAACAATACTAACAGTATAAATTCAATTACGAGAGAGTTAGTTACTCTAAACGAATTCATCTAACCAATCCACGTAAGTTTTTCACCCATAGTAAAATTCATTGCAAGATAATTATTTTATCAGTAATATTGACCAAGACGATTATTTGACTAAAAAAATTTCGATCTATACAGCAAGCTTTCTTTGGCAGCAAAAAAAAAAGAAGTTAAAAAAAAGACATGATGTTAATGTTATTAGCTACTGTCCAGGACTATCGTGTTACAAAATGATATATCTTGGACCTCAAACGAGAAGAGTATCAAGCAATGCCTTACAGTAAACTGAACAAGTGATTGTGATAACTCTGTAGGAATCGGACTAAAAAAGCAATTGCAATTAAAAACTACGTGGATGGGTGGGTGTGTTCTCACTAAATGGTATTTCCACTTCCTGTTATATCTCGGATACATCGATTTGGGTCGCACTACTAAACTGTGCATCTATCTCATCTGAATATGTCTTTTCGAATCATACTGGATAGTGAGGAAGCGGATAGGACTGGATTATTTTTATCTTTTTATTTTCTTTTTGGTTTGGTTTGGTCTTCTATCATTTTACTTACCAGTGCGTCCGTCCTCAGTGCTCGACGCAGGAATCCGACTCAAATAAAAAGAAATATGCAGTATA
This sequence comes from Vanderwaltozyma polyspora DSM 70294, assembly GCF_000150035.1. NCBI lineage: Eukaryota > Fungi > Ascomycota > Saccharomycetes > Saccharomycetales > Saccharomycetaceae > Vanderwaltozyma > Vanderwaltozyma polyspora. The sequence goes on from NW_001834614.1 coordinate 41,279, forward strand.
AATACTGAATTAAATGGTAATATGCTGTTTTAGGATATTTTCAACTTGAGAGATGAGCATTGGTTAAGAGAAGTGGTCGTACATTGACAATTGACAAAATATGAAATCAGAGCCTCTTAGTGAACTCAGGATATGCAAGAGAAGGTGATACAGAATAAGAAACACAGACAAAAAGAAATTTTGAAACTTGTTTTAGTTCTGGCTCCTATACGAGATATATATTGTAATAGCAAACGATAGACATCGATCCTAAATTAATTGGCGGTGAATGAGATGTTATTACTAAGATGGGAGGTATTTGAGCGATGAGATAGATAGACATGGTGGATTGATGATCAAGGAATTAATCTTTTTTTATTTTTTGCAGAGATGTAATTAACAATTTTGATTTAGTTTTATGCCTTCGCCATTTCCAATGTTAAAGGAAGATAATGTTGATTCATGAGCAAGTAACTCGAATTTTTGATGGTGTGTTTGTATGAGATGATTATTGATTGCGTTTAGCTCATTGTGTTTTTATCCTGTAAGCGACCGACCATTTCTTATTGTGCTCCATCGAATTTAAAAATATGTTTCTGCGTATAATTTTGTTTCCTATAAATCTTTCCATTGACTGATTATTTAGTTTAAAATTAGATAAAAAGGTATTCATACGACCGTCAGATAGAAAAGCAGGCTGAATTTCTTGTTTGCGGTCGTTCCCATTCATTCATTTATCCATTGATAATTTCCGTACGATGACTTATTGTCTTCTCTGTTTTTAACTTGGATAATGAAACTCGTTCTTTGACTTAACTAAATATATATGTTGTCTGCAATTGTAATGTGAGTGAAGTGCTTAAATTGACACTTCGTCCTATGAACGAATATTTCATTTCCCTAAATCTATATTTTAAAAGTTCTTATTCAGCGGCGGTTTATTGATTAATCGATGCTGTTGCCCATAATTTTTGTTTTTCTTTGGGGGGAGGCTTGTCGTTAACTCCAAACGAAATTAAACTTCTTACTTGGATCATATCATGTTCGGAGAATTCTCAATCTTATACATGTTAATATCGTAATCAAATATTTACTGGCAACGAAACAGAAATATGAGTTCCTCAAACTAAATGTTCGTATGAAACATTTTGCCTATACATGCTTTGTTTCTTCCCATTCTAAGGATACGCTCAAACATTATCCTAGTAACTATCAATCGATCTATTTTGCTCTTCTCAAACGTTTCAAATTTAATTTACTCTCCACAAAATTCTTTATAATTGCTCTTACTATATCTTAAATTTTAGTGGTACTCTAAGAGCAATCGATTGAGCAATCTTCCCATGGTCAGTAGGATTTCAAAAACAAATTTACTCGAATGTCATACCTCTAAGTGTATAGATAAAGACATTGTCAGTGGTCTAAACCTGGGCATCTTCCAAACGTTAACTAAATATCTAAACTAAGTCACGTGCAACTATATTAAAATGTTCGTTGCAAATTATTTATCTTTCCTCTTTTACAAGTACAAGAAATGGTCACATGACTAAACATTTTTCTCGTCTTAGTCACGTGCCACCGAGAGTATCGAACCATGAATTGAATTTCTCGTCTCTTTTTGGAATATTCTGCAATTTCCCGATCTGTTTGGCGACTATGATCTGGAAATTTGAATGTAGTTGTAACGGCTGTGAGATCAGATTAGTTGATTAAGTTTTGATTAATCGACATCATCGACATCATTGACCCATATCGAATTCTAAACTTGAATGCAAGTGCATTGAGAATAATGATTATATAAAAACATTCTCTGCTATCGTCGGTTCTCCTGCTTTGATGGCTGTTTTTGCTGCATTCCTTCATACTTCATGTGAATCAAGATTAATTAAATTGTTGATTTGGAATAATAGTAACAATAATAAAGTTAAACTTGTTGCCATTAATTTATATCCATTTTATTATTTTTAATATCAATTTCTTCAGAACAGCATATAAACTAAACTTACTTCCTATCTCAGTTCAAGAGTTCTACAAATTTGATACTGCAAGTATAAAATATTAAATACTGGAGAAAGTAAGAAACTTTGCTCAATTTTAAGAGACATGGGTTTTATCAATAAAAAATATTTGAGATTGGTCTTATACTCGATCTTATTGGTAACTTTCTTGGGTTCATTCAAATATGTGAAGAGAGTCACCCATAATGAAACAGAGAATATTAATAATGGTGATCAAGTCATTGTAGATGTTGGTATTCTTCAATGTGTTCATATGTTCTCCATGGAAATTTGTCCTCGTATCTTACATTCAACTGGTCACTCTAAAGGCACCACCAGAAAAATTGTAAGAAAGGATTTGAAGGCAAAAACCGGTAGTATAAGACTTGCAAATTACATCTATTATGATCATATTTCAAAAAACTTGGCTAAAAAGGATTTCATTACTGGTATAACAAGTGACAATTCTGATAGAAAACAAAAATATGATAAATTAGCTAAAAATATATTCGTCACAAGAAATGGTAAAAGAGATTCTACCATTAAAGGCATTGATGTTTTGTTCAACGTTGAGGTAGATCCGAGATTAAAATGGAATATAATAGATGATATCTCTCTTCCTGGTAACAGCAAATGGACAAAACTTTCAGTATATAAACCAAATAGTTCGAAAGAAGTTTTACCAGAAATTCAGTTAGGTGTTAAGGGTAGAACTAATAAATTCAAAATTTTACAATTGGCTGATTTGCATTATTCAACTTTAGATGGAGAGTGTAGGGATGAATACCCAAAAACTGAAGATTGTAACGCAGATTTTAAAACAAGAACTTTTATTGAATCGATTTTGAACTTGGATAGACCTGATTTGGTTGTTTTCACTGGTGATCAAATAATGGGTAGTCAATGTTCTTTAGACGCCACTAGTGCCCTGTTTAAAGTTGTAAATCCTATTATAAGAAGAAAAATTCCTTGGACAATGGTATGGGGAAACCATGATGATGAAGGTTCCTTATCAAGAGTTCAGCTATCAAATCTAGCAATGAGTTTGCCTTATTCTATGTTTCGCTATAATCCAAATTTTGACACATCTGACAATACTTTTGGTACTGGTAATTATATTCATAAGATTAGGGCTTCCGATGGTTCTCCTCTAGCATCTCTAATATTCTTGGATTCACATAAGAAAGCGACAACAAAAACTGGTAAAGTTAAGCTCGGGTATGATTGGATAAAGGAATCTCAACTAAATTATGTCAAAGAAAATTATGGAACAGAAACACCATTAAATATGGCTTTCTTCCATATTCCATTACCTGAATTCTTAAATACTAAATCTGATGAAGGTGTGAAAAATGTAATTGTAGGTTTATTTAAAGAAGGTGTAACAGCACCACGTTATAATTCTGGTGCGTTAGACGTATTGAAATCATTAAAGGTTCAAGTCGTAGGTGTAGGTCACGACCATTGTAATGACTATTGTTTGTTAGAGAAATCTAAGAAATACGGCACTTGGCTATGTTTTGGAGGTGCCGCAGGTGAAGGTGGTTACGGTGGTTATGGAGGAACTGAAAGAAGGGTCAGACTATATGAAATTAATGGCAAAGATCTAAGTATCAAGACTTGGAAACGTTTAAATAGTAAGCCTAAGGAAAAATTCGAAGAACAATTACTAGTACAAAACGGCGTATCATTATAGACTATTTTAAATAGGCGACCCTTGTCGTAATTTATATGCTATATAGTTAGATGATGGTCTAATTCCCATCAATACCTTATGAGGTAATGTAACTTTATCATCAGATTCCATTGTCTCTCCTTCCGTAACTTCTCCTTCTCCTTCTCCTTCTCCTAAAGGTTCTTCAACCTCATCATAATCCATTCTTTTTGATTTCATCCATCTATTTAAAGATATCGTAAAGTTAGGATCATCACTATTCAAAAGTCTTTCACTTACATTAACAGATGGTCCTGGAAACCATAAAACCTCTCCCCTATTATTCCTACCCTTGACAACATTGTTTTTGCCATATCTTCTAACCTGGCTGTTGTAATCTGATCTATGAAGAAATTCAGTATCGTTATTTATAGAAATAGGTATCACATAAGCACCCGTAGTCTCAACTATAATTTGGCCCACACTATTTTTTGAAGCTTTACTAGTTAAGTTATTAACCATTTTTGATAAATTGTGATTATTTGGCTTCCTTTTGTTCATTTGATATTCCTTTAAATTTTGTCTTTTCGCTACCTTCAACTTCTCAATTGTTTTGCCTGACATTATTTCATCAGTATGTTTTGGTTGTTGAACTGGCTTTGTAATATTTTGTCTGACTGTATTGATTACAGGTGAGGATGTCATTGCTTTAGATACAGGAGGTGTGGTTGTTGTCTTTATGTTCTTCATTGCAGTCATCTTAACACTTGAATTACCTGTTCTTGGTAAAGAGTTTGCAGTAGTTGTATTGGTCACTAATGTACCCGTCTCATAATTAACAAGTCCAGGTTCAGATGGGTCACCAGGTCTTATAATATAACGAGGACATTCATCAGACGTAGAATATTCACCTAAATCATCTTTCGAAATTTTGGGCCTCAAGTAAACTGCACCCATTAAAGGTGGGCCATTCTTCGAACCTAATGTTGGATCTGGTAGAGGTTGATTGATTGAAGCATTTGCAGGTAACAGATGCCTCAGTGGAGAAGGATACTTAAAAAATTTTCTACCATTTACAGGAATAGTAACTTCTTCATGGTCACGAATTTCTTCCGGTAAACAAGCTTTCCATGTTCTGATCTTATTAAATACTTTATCATTTTCATTGTAACGGAATTCACAAACAAATAATGGACCATCAACTTTTACATCTGGGTCACCACGCTGATATCTTGTAAAATGAACCACGTAACATTGACATAGTATATCTTCTATGAGATGATCTCTATATTGACCAGTCTTGACAACTTCATTTTTGTAAAATAGTCTATCAACTCTATGAACTGTTTGTTCTGGTCTAATATACCAACAAGCATTTAGCCATTGCTTACCGTCAGGGGTTTTCCAAAACTTGAAAACTTGACCAACAGTAGGCTTTGAAGGATCATTTGGATTTGCTAATAAAACCCAATCACCAATATTATATATTTTTCCCTGAATTTGAATACTATCCAGAGGGTATTTTACTTCACCTTCTGGCATGTAGTCAGTGTCAGGTTTGCTTAGTTCCTGTTCTACCATTAAATTAAAATCTTTTTCCAATAGAGCATGTCTTTTAAGGTTATGAGGACTATTAAGGTTTGCAATCTTATAATTCGAAAGCATTAAATTCATTTCATCATGGAAAGTCTTGAAATCTTTGTATTTTCTTGTTTTCACTTTCTTCCTTATATCTTCAAGAGATATTGGATTTTTTATTAGTTGATAATATTGAGGAAATGATTCTTTACTTGGTAGTTTCTCGAATGTAAGAGTTAATGGTTCTCCAGCTTGATCTACAACTTTTCTTAACATCTTAAAAATATTTTTAATTCTTTGGACATACGGAAGATCTATTACAGGGGGTCTACCACGCCTTACATGAGTTCTCTTTTGTTTTGAATTTTGTTGTTGTATTTGCAATTGTTGAGGTGGTTGAGACTGTCTGAATGATGACATTGGTTGTGGGGTTGTAGATTGTGAAATTGGCGCGGACGAAAACGATGGAGAATCTCCTGAATTATTTAAGGAAGTTCTCATAAATGTCATTGAACCTTGACTGTTATTCAAATCCTGAGGATTAATTTGTACCTGTTGCATTGTTGTTGTGGCTGGTCTCATTTGTAAATTTTGTGTATTTACTACATTCATGTTCATATTATTGTTATTGAAGTTATTATTTCCATTATTGATATTTACAAATTTTGTTTGAGGTTGCTGAAGTTGCTGAGGTTGAGGCTGTTGGGGTTGAGGTTGTTGTATTTGTACTTGCTTCACTTGCGGTTGTGGTTGTTGAATAAACTGTTGCTGCTGCTGCTGTTGTTGTTGTTGTTGTTGTTGTTGAGGTAATTGCTGCTGTATATTTACCATATTATTGTTAAAATTAGTATTACTTTGTAAATTCAATGAATCCAGTGGATTACCTAAATTTGGGAAATATAAATTTGGATAAAATTTTCTTAAATTTGGAACTAAAGAATTTCTAATATGATTTTCTAAAATATTTGCATACTTTACAATTACTGAAGTAGGAGTATTATAAAGTTTTGCATTCCAAGGAATAAATGCCACATCGTTAACAAATAGTTGTGGATCGTTATAACCTTGTAATCTTTTTTTCAAAGTATTAAAAGAGATTGGATTTTTAACTAAAGCGTAATAATCAGGATATTCCTTTTTTGAAGGTAATACATTAAAGATAGGATGTATCTCTAGATTGTTCTCCTCCTTTACTCTGAATAGCTCATCGTATTCATTTTTCAATCTCTTGTATAATAGTTGTGTATCATCATCACACATTTTCTAAAATACTAAAATAATAATAAAAATTTTGAAGTTAATTAGAAATGTGTCAAATAGAAATGATAATTAAGTGCAATAGGAAAATATGAATATACCAATATACCTCTGTATTAATTGCACCTGGCGCTATAGATGTTATTGTGTCTGTAAAAATTTCAAGACCTTATTCTTATTCCCAATTTTGACCGTTCCTATGTAGTTTTTGTAGTTTTTGCTGTTGTTGTTTTTGTAATTTGTTCAAAAGCTTCTCTCACTCGAATAAAAACTTTTGCAAATTAAATAAAAAAAAAATCAATACCCAAGTCACTGTTACCAAAACTACTACAATGTGTTATACTTTAATGTAAAAAATCCGGTACCCTTAATCAGATCTGACCTTAATATGGACATTGTTCTTTTTCATGTGAACCATTGTTACACTTAATTGTTTTAGTCAAATTAGCGACAATTTTTCAGTAAAAAGCTTCGAAATTTTTCAAACTTCGAAAAAAAATCATTTCGAAAAGAAAATTTTTTTGGGTTTTAAGGCAAAACGGGAAAAAATGAAATCGAAAAAACTGAAAAAACTATGGTCACGTGTGTTTGTATCATGTGACATGTGTATCACGTGTACAGTATGTCACATGATTAGAGTAACCGTTTCTTTATCTTTTCTTTTTGTCCTTTTGGTGCTTTTCTTGTTTGGTTCCGCTCTGTTCCGCTCTCTTCTCTTCGCTTCTCTTCTTTGGTAATTAATTAATTAATCAATTGAAATTGTATGGAATCATATTTATTATCTCACCATAAAGGGAAGAAAAAGGTTCGTTTACCTTACTGGAGAATGTCTATGATAATGGCATGTCCCTTATATGATTTCGAAAGACCTTTTTAAAGAGAGACTGACGTTACAATTGGTTGTGAATTATAAGAATGATGCGAACAGCCGTCACAGTAATGTAAAGAACAGTGTCGACCTCAACTTTAGGAATAGTAATAACGGAGAATTATTACATTCGATAAATTAACTGTTCTCACGAGCTTTTCACTCCTTTCCATTGTATAGTAAAGGTTCTTAATTTAAGGGATTGTATCCTATCTTTCTTTGACTTGAAATAACTACTTGATTTGATGTAATAAACAAAAATTGGCATTGATTAAAAAAATGTCTTTGGGCACTATATCAATCGTCCAAGAAAAAAAAATTGTGATTTTATTTCGTTGTACCCTTTTGTCAACTATATATATATGGCCATTGAGAATATCCTATTTTAATGTTTGCTTAAAATACATTAAGGTTTCTTTAGTTCAAATAGAGGAATATAGTTGCTTATTCGAATAATTTAGGCAGAATATCAAACAGGAGAATTAATATTACAAAACTTATCATATCATAATGGCTGGACATGTTGATAAAAAACAAAAAAATGGTACCTCTTTAGACTCTCTAAAACAGACTGGTACCGTGATTGTAGCAGATACAGGTGATTTCGAATCAATAGAGCAGTACAAACCTCAGGATTCAACTACGAATCCAACTTTAATCTTGCAAGCTACTAAAAAGGAACAATATTCTGGCCTTATTGATGTAGCTGTCAATTATGCCAAGATGAATTCCGATAACTTTGATGAACAAGTGGATTTGGCTTTTGATAGATTACTCGTAGAATTTGGCAGAGAAATTTTACAAATTGTTCCAGGAAGAGTCTCGACAGAAGTTGATGCCAGACTATCTTTTGACAAAGATGCCAGTGTTAATAAAGCTTTAAAAATAATTAAGCTATACGAAGAAATAGGTGTACCCAAAGAAAGAGTATTGATTAAATTAGCTTCAACTTGGGAAGGAATCCTTGCTGCTAAAGAGCTTGAATCAAAGCATGGAATTCATGTCAATTGTACTTTGTTATTCTCTTTTCCCCAAGCTGTCGCGGCTGCAGAAGCTGGCGTCACTTTGATTTCTCCTTTTGTAGGAAGAATAATGGACTGGTATAAAAACAAAACTGGTAAAACATATTCTGGTGAAGATGACCCTGGTGTCAAATCTGTAAAGAAAATTTTCAATTACTATAAGAAACATGGTTATAAAACAATTGTTATGGGTGCCTCTTTTAGAAATATCGAAGAATTGAGAGCTTTAGCTGGTATTGATTATTTAACTATATCACCAAAACTACTGGATGAATTATATAAAAGTAAGGATCCAATACCAAAAGTTCTCGATGTAGAGACTGCAAAAACATTAGGTGAAGAAAAGGTTTCCTTTATAGATGATGAATCTTCCTTCCGGTTTGCACTGAACGAGGATGCAATGGCAACAGAGAAATTATCAGAAGGTATCAGATTATTCTCCAAAGATGCAGTAACCTTATTTGAAGATTTGAAGAAACGGATTGAAGAAACGGATTGAAGAATAATATTTGAATGTTGTCATCACTTGAATGGTATATTATATAAATATGTCTATGTGTATACCTATGTTTATTTTTCTTTGCTATGTAAAGAGTTTAGTTTCTTTAAATAATTATTGGTTGATGATCTATAACACGGATTTTACGTCTAGGAGCCCTCTTAGCTTTACTGATTTTATTATCTTTATTAGAATTTAACTTTTCAGCATTGTCGGAATTAACCAGGCTTTCTGTCACTTGGTCATTATTGGTAGGTATTGGGCTTATAGATTTCGGTTCTGGACTTATTGATTTATTTGCTATTTTTACTTTTGATGCACTTTTATTTTGAATTTCACTGGCTATGTTTTGTTTATTTTCTCTACCAATAGTCTCTTCATACAAAGGACTGGTCGCATTTGATACCACTTTTCGTATTTCTAAACTATCCAATCTATTGTCTTTTATTTCGTTATCAATGCATTCAGCCTTTTTATGACCAATGTTTAACGGTTTGTCAGGTATAACCTTTCTGATATTACCACTTGTCTTAATTGGTTTATTACTTGATACATTTTTATTCGGTAAAGAATAATCTATTTTATCAGTATCCCTTCTATCTACCTTACTTCTAATATTTGGTCTATTTATGTTAGTGTGAGCAGCTTTTAAATCTTCAGACTGTGAGCCAATCATTCTGGGTTTTCTAAATGGAGTATTGAATTTCAATGCTAGTGAGCTCCCTCCTGAATCTGCAGTTCCCTTCGTAGTTGTATTGCTCACAATCTGTCTCTTGGGGGTATATGACTTATAATTTGCACAATTGTTCCTCTGAGTTGAGATTTTAGAATCTCGTGAACCTGCTGCTGAAACATTTACTTCTCTATCATATTCATTTGTGATCTCTGATATCACCACCATATATTGTCCAAAAATCTTGTGCTCAACCTTGTTGAAACCCTCCTCATCTAATATCACATCGACTTCTTTTTGATTTGTAATAAATGAGCTCCCCAGAAGTACATTGTCTTCCTCTGTAAATAATTGAAATCTATTATTAATTTGAAAGTATTTTAATCGCCCATCATGCCATATTTTATTCTTCTTTCTTACTTGATCAGTATATTGACATTGGTATTCGATTATATGAGATATCATGATTGATATAGTATCATATATTCGTAAGTTTTTATATCATTTGTAACTTCAAATAGATATTCTAATATCATTGTTCTTTTCCCTTTGGTTGCTTAATTGATATAGTATTAGAGTTCTTATCTCATCGCGTTAACAAAATTTAATTGTAAATGTTCAGACAATTTACGCGTAAGTGAATAATATTAAAGTTAGTTAAATTATATAATTAATTATATATATGTATGCTATGTGAAATGACTAAAAACAAGTATCTATTTAATAATATTACAAGTTATGCTAACGTGTTAAACCTACACCAAAACCGATACCAATGCAAGCTAAAATTAAAGCTGTTTCCAATAAGCCCAGGTATAAAAATGCTCTTCTTATCCAACTGACATCTACGTCCCAAATAAATCCTTTTAAGATATTTATTCTATGATTTGAATTCATTAGCATTCTCAGCAGTCTATAATCCGAAATCATAGCATTTTCTCCCTTACCATAGGCTATCATGAAGAATAATGGTGGAACGAATATACAGCATGTTAATACTAATGCAAACCTCCATTTACTATAAATTTCAAAAAACCCTTGTGTTTTAGAATCATATGAATACAATGAGTTAGAGTCAATGTGTTGAATTGGAAGTGGAGATTGATTATTATCTGAATAATATTGATCAAATAATAATTCGTTTTTATATCTTGTTTGATATTCGTTATCTAAAATTTTAGGAGTTGTAAACATACTTCGACGATAAGTATCTAATATATCAATTGTTTGATCAATTTGATTGTCAGTAAATTCACCAAATGATAAGTTAGGTAAACTCCATTCATCAAAGGTATCATCTCTTGATACATCCGCAAGATTTTTTTCATCATACGATGAATAGTTCTTGAAACCTTGAGGAGAATTATTTTTAGGTGAAACTTCTTTTAATATTGGTCTTTTAGCACCAGCCATACTTCTAGCAACTGGCATTGCTGAACCGATTATAGACTCCTTAGGATTGTATTCGTCAATTTCAACATCGTGTCCTTCAAATCCCTTTAAATACGAAGTACCAATAGTAATACCTCCAGTTGAATCAGGATCTTGTGAACTAGTTGGTGTTGAAAGGTTATGGTTATTATTTGGAAAAGTAGTAACATAACTAACTCTTGGTGTCGCAGTGCCCATCTCCCGCCTTAAAAGGGCGACTGCCTCTTCGATGTCAGGCTCTAAAGTATCGTCATATCGGTACGACGACCCACTTGAGGATGAATTGTTATTCTTGCTGTATGCATTTTCAGGTTTGGTAAGGTTGCTAGCATCAATCTTTAAGGATGCAAGTTCTCGGCTATGAGTTGAACTATGGCCAAGATTATTCTTTGTAGATAATACAGATGGTCTTCTGCCATGAGATGGTAACGAAAATCTTGACTGGTGTGTTGAGTTCGTTATGGAAGTTCTTCTGCTATGGCTTTCATCTAATAGCATGGAAGTAGAAACAGTCCCCGTACTACTTAGATGTTCAGTACTTAGATTCGGAACATACCTGTCATCTACCTCTATAAGATATGGACTTCTTCTTTGTTCAATTCTATGGTCATGCGTGTGTAATATCGAGTCTTTGATACTGGTATTACTGTATTTGTATCTTATTGTTGGTGAATTTATAGCATTTGTGTTAACTTGAGGGGTAGTTGAAAGTTGTTGATCAATTGATGGCTGTTGGGTATTCCTATTTTCTACTGACGTTGCATTATTTATATATGATTGCCTAATTTTGGGAGTTCCACCCTTATCTGAATATTTGGAACTTCCATCTGATGAATGATCACTATATTCAGAAGAACCAGTAGTACCGCCTTCACTTATAGTATATATCATCTTTACCTTGGAAGGATGTATTAACCAAAAGAAACTCTTCGATATGGATTATATGAACTATGAAGCAATCTAAGGCTAAATTTTGATGTATTGGATGAATTGAAGATGATTGAACTTTTTCAAATAAAGTAATGATGCCTTATGTTCTTGTACTAACGTAGGATCGTTGTATCTACAGTGTCTTGGATAATATTGAAGTTAAATAGATCAAAGTTGAGGAACCCGATTCTGGAGTTATATTTGAAACGGCAAATAAGCAATTTTAAGTTTGTCTATATATATTTTTCAGATCAAGGAATAAACCAAGAGACTTTTGCATTGAAAGTGAAGAAAAAATTTAAAAGAACAATAAGACCATTAATAAAATTTTAAAAAGTATTAAGTCTTTATCAACTTCCGAAACAACACTCATTTATTATCATCACTTTGAAACAATACGTACCAATATTACAACATTAGTATGACTTTGAATACTATTAAAATTAAAAAATATGGCTGGTTAACCGGCTAAAAATAAACATCACCCCCGTTTATTAAACACTGGTATTGTAGATATAACAATTTAATCTAATAAGTTGAATATTCATGCAATAGCCCTCGTATCCAAATATCAAACTCTCTTTCCTTACTCTTAATAAAGTCCATTGGCATTGGTAACTTAAATAAATATTATGGCTGGGTTTATATATTCAATATTTTAAAAATTGCTGGGTTCTTTGGATAAACGCGAAGAAATTGGCGTGGAACAAGAAAATTTAAAAATACAGATATGAAAAATAATCTGAAAATACAGCTATCGAAAGGAACTTAAGTAACAGTTAAAAAACCAATGGAGCTGCAAGATTATTTTAAGTTTTTAAGGTTTGGTTGTTGATTATCGTAATTATATATTTTTTGCATAAGGTTAAATGGTTGCCTTTTGAGTAATTAATTATTAAGTTTAAAAGTCTGCAGTTTAATGAAGTCTTGTAGTGGATTAGATAACAAAACCCAACCTTACAAATAGAAAAAAGTAATAAAAATTAAATTAAAATTAAGGTGGGATGCATTGAGGTCTTCATCACTCGGGTACTCTTGTTTTAAGTTTTAACTTAACTCAGTAATTTTTCTTTTTTTATTAGTTTTTAAATAATTCATCTTACTTTTCCTTAGTAGGTAAATTGGTTTCTTGGTTATCAGATACGAGAAGATTATTGTGATAATGGTGATTCAAAAGCTGCATGTCCTGATGCAGCTTTGCTTTGGAGGTACATGTATTAAATTTTAAAAAGCATAATCTTTGTAAGACCTAAGAGGACAAAATCAGATGGATCTTAATGCATGTAGTTAGATAAACTATATCTAATGTAAATGCTGGTTTATTAATTAAACAATGGGTTGAGCTTATTATACAGTTTTAAAGTATAATTTATTTGTCTTAATTTTAGTTTTCGTCTTATTAGTAAGCGATAAGTATAGATAGGTACTTTTGAAACACCAGTGATTTTTTTTTTAAAATAAAAAACATCAGAGATGAAACTACTAACTACTGATACAACCGATGATCCACTCAGATAATTAAATTAATCATATGCTGAAACCAATTGAATTTCAATGTTTCAAATATTTGGTTGTTAATGTACAATACTAAGATTTTTATAAAGAAGTAGCAACCAGCATTTTTGAAAGCAATAAGATTTTTTTAATAGACAATAATTCCAAAATTTAAAGGAATTTCTTGATCAGAAATTAGGCAGACATTTCTTCTCAAACATTTGAAAATACCTAATTTTTGAAAATTTTAAAATATATTTGGTTGGTTATATATCCAATTGATATAAAAGCATTTTACAGTTGTATGATCAAGATCTGGGCATACCGAGGTATATAGTTTGAAGAATATTTTTCTAAATATAGAATTTTCCAAAAATTCTAAGGAGCTGTAATCAAGTACATCAACCATGATTTGAGATAATTTATTTAACGAGGGATATGTATTGAATTTGCCTCCTTTTGCCAATCTTGATTATGATTTCAAGCCTGTTTCAAGGACATACGTACTTCCGTGTGTATGCATGCATGGGGAGCGATACTAATTTATCATTAACGTACTATAAGAAACACAAAGTATACTCAGTCATCTGATATGTATATATGTTTCACAAACGAACAAAATGTATAATTCAGCTGATTCATCAACACTAATCATTAAATGAGGAGGTTGAGCTAGTTCATCATCTTTAGAACTTTATCCTCAAACTGATATATATTTGATCCATCAGACCATCTTGTACAATAGGAAAATATACCCAAATTGGAAGTTCTTGAATTGTGCCCCCCTCCCCTTTTCTTTTCTTTTCTTTTCTTTTGCAGAAAAGGGTGGCTCATTACAAATACCAATCGTATTTTACGGCATTTGAAAAAAGTGACAGTGTGGGAGATCTCAAATAATTTGAAAATCACGTGAACATAAAATTCAATCGAAGATTTCGAACGATGAATTGGAGTTCTAAAAACATTTTTTAATATCTTGCCTTCAAGATATTAAAAATATTAAAAACTGTTAAGTATACATAATAATCAGTAAGTCATCAAATTAGTGTTATACCTCCCCTGTTCAGCGACACAACTTCTGTTCATAATGTCACAGACTGATTTGTTTTATATATCCACGTGATCACCCGACGACGGAATTCCATCTTTCTAATGCTATGAGATCTCTCTTTCCGTGGAGGAAAAAAAGTAAAAGAAAAATTAGAGACCAGGAGATCACTTCTAGCTCGCTGTCCACGGAATAAATAGTTCAAGATATGATAATTATAAAACGTTGATCTCTTTCATTACAAGATATACAAAATAAAATAACAATATCACAAACCTATCATTGTTGTATATATTATATCATGATAATAGTGATAATTAATAAGCAACCAATAGAGAGGTACTATATCTCATCTGAATAATAAAGTCCAATCGGAGCTTTAACATAGTAATAATATTTTATAATAATAATCATAATAATAAAATAATAACAAGGTTCACTTTTTGTTTTCCATCCATTAATTCTGCTTATACGCAAGGTCACCACAAACATATCTATCTCCATGGAGTTCAAAGTATTTTCCATAATCTTCTTTCTCTCTTGAGT
>NW_001834615.1:0-56632 GCF_000150035.1 Vanderwaltozyma polyspora DSM 70294
TATTAATCATCTGATTATTGCGGTAGCATCACCGATAGCCAGCCGTTTTAAACCAAATAAACTGCATCAAATAGCCAATATACTCATACCACATCAAAAGAATCAAACAATCCATCAAAAATACCAATGGATCTAACACAATCCATTATTTATCTCATCTCATCTCATTTCATCTCCTGTTCAACTTTTAAAACAATTTCGAAAAATTCCGTAGAGCTTTGATATAAGAACTAATGAGCTTTTAAAAGAAAATAATAATAGTTAATTAGTAAAGCTATTCTTAATTGTTTGAAGGGATAGTATTAAAGAATACAGGCAAGTGCTGTTGGAGCAATGTTATGTGGGTCGTTATAGATCTATTAATTTAATATTTGAAATAAGGTCGTGTTCTTCATTTTATTTTTAAATTCTGAATTTCTAATTCATATTTTCAGGGTGGGAATTTATTACAATTTATATATTGGTTAGTAATGGATATTATAAAGACGAAATCTAATGATTCTGCTTCTAATAAGGTCAAAAGGAAACGTAATAGGATTCCTTTGAGTTGTACAATTTGTCGAAAGAGGAAGGTTAAATGTGATAAGACCCGTCCCCATTGCAATCAGTGTACGAAGACAGGTGTTGCACATTTATGCCATTACATGGAACAATCATGGGCTGAAGAGGCAGAAAAGGAATTGTCAAAGGAGGCAGAATTGAAACAATTGAAGGAACGTGTGAAGTCTTTGAAAGACATGTTAGCAGATTTACAATCCAAGAATATTTATAGAAATGGTAATACTTCTGAAAATTCTACTTCCGGTTCACCTTCTTTAACCGACTTACCAATGAAAATAAAGACTGAAATCAATAATATCTTGCCTATTGAGGCTATTGAAAGGACAAGTTTGACGTTTGGTTATGATACGAAAAATAAGTATGATAACGATGAACTTGATTTAACAAGAAATTTCGATATGTTACATTTGAAAAATAATGGTACAATTCATTTAGGGGCAACCCATTGGCTAGCTATTATGAAAGGTGATCCATATTTAAAGTTACTGTGGAGACATATATTCACAATGAGGGAAAAATTAAATGAATGGTATTCTAAAAAGAAAGATTTCTCAAAAGAGCAAATTAGTAGTGGCCAATGTCCAATTAATCATGGTTCGGCTATCAAAAATGATTCAAAACTAAAAATTGAACAAGCAAAAATAAATTCAAAGTTAAATTTAGCCACTAGAAAATTACTTCCAACTCAACCAGATTTCCATGCTGCTCAAAAAAATAGATATTCTACTAATAAATGCCCAATAGATTATGCAGCTTTAACACCCCCTGGATACCAAGGAATTCTACCAAAGGGAATGCCAAATATTAAAAAATGCCCCATAGATCATTCGCAGTTTAAGAAAGGTAGCCCAGATAATGTTATGCCATCAAGAAAATTAGATGAAAAAATAATTGTAAATAAAAGTATCAAACCAAAATCAGAGAATGATTCATCTCTCCCAACGTTTAATAGATTGAAGTCTAAATGTCCAGTTGATCACAATAGTTTTATACAAAAAGATAAGACACCTCCTGCTACAATGGTGAGCGATATACCATTAACACAAAGAGATGTAATGGATAGATTATCAATATTGCTTCCTCCTGAAGATATAATTCTTTTATATTTAGATTTGTTTTTTGATTGCATGTATCCTACAATTCCTATTTTGGATGAGCAGAATTTTAGAGCCCAGATTGGTAGAATTTTCTACAATATGCCATCCGTATCTCCCGAGTTAACAGAATCAACTCGTTATGGAACCAAAGTTAAACTTAGGTTTAGCAAAAGTGCAGATTATTGCAATACAGGTATACTCCTCATCATTTTAAGACTAGCATGGCTTTCCTTGCCATCCAATTCATGTAAAACAACGTTGGGCCAAGGAACAGGTTTATCTCTTTCATCACCAGTTAACACATCAAGTGCTAATAGAATGAGAATAAATTCAATTCTAAGTAAATATGAACCTTCTGTTGAAGCAATTGAGTTAGTAAAGAAGCATTTAATTAAATTCGATGAACTCTCAAGCACATCTAACAGTAATGTTAGTTTAACGACAATACAGTTTGCAATATTTTTCAAATTATATTTGATGTGCTGTGGAGATCTTCCTGAAGTGAACTTAACTTCATCCCCAAGCTTAGGAGCTGGTCAAGATAATGAATCACATCAGGTTTTATTATCCAGTATTATACAAATGGCATTCAGTTGCGGTCTACATCGAGACCCCGATAACTTCCCACAGTTAAATACATTTTCGAATAGTGATGACACAAATGCCATTTCAGCTGTAACAAAACATAACTCAAAGCTATTGAAGAATGCACAAAATTCGTCTGAAAGATTTAAACATGCCTGGAGAAAAACGTGGTACCATATTATTTCTCTAGACGTACAGCAATCATTGTCACTTGGAACTCCCAGGATTTTAAGGAATTTAAAAGATATAAGTGATACGAAGCTTCCATCATCATCAAAGATCGATTACGTAAGTGATATTAAAGAGTTAATTGTTGTAAAGAACTATACACTATTTTTCCAAATAGATCTTTGTATAATAGCAACATTGAATCATATTTTGAATATATCTATTGCGAAGAATGTTCGGAAATTTGAACTCGATTTATTGATATCCTCACTTCAAGGTTTAACTTATGGAACCAGAAATATATGTGAAGTAATAAATGAGCTAATGAAAAATGGATTACTCTCTTCTGTTGAAGGGAAAGTTGATCAACTATCGGATGAAATTTATACACTACCTTCGATTGATGAAATCATATCTTTGAATAATTCATCAAGTTCTGAATCTGAACAGCATAAAAGGATCGAATCTGGTCCAGAATTTTCTTCAAATGCACTTTTCCTTTCTAAACATATGACAATTCGTATGCTTTTATATCTTTTAAATTATATTTTGTTTACTCATTATGAGCCTATGGGTAATGAGGATCCTGGTACAATTGTATTGGCTAAGCAGTACGCCCAAGAAACACTTAATTATGCAATGGAAGGATATAGATATTGTATGCTGTTTTTTAATACTGTATCCTCATCGAACAAGAACCATTCTATTTTTAATAACATGGACGTAATTCTAGCTCCTTTGTTTTTGGATATCGGAAACAGGGCAATACAATTCATTGTTTGTTTAATCTTGAGAGCAAAGTGTGGTCCACTTACTGGTATGGGGGATACCACTATTTTAGCAAATAATAATACAAGCAATTCGGAGAATGAATCTACTTCCTCTATGGATGAAGAGCACAATTCTAAGACGAACGTAAGTAATAATATTAATGACAAAATTGACATTAATGTTGGAGATAGGTTAGCTGACATGTTAACGGATAGAATGATTTTATTTAATAATTTAACTAAGGAAATTTCTGGCAAATTCCAATATGCATCGAGGTTAACCAAATCTACAGGATTTTTTATTTCACTGTTAAGCAATCAAAAACCTGACTTATCCAAGACGGACTTAAACTATCGTGCAAACAATATTCCCACAAAAGCAGGCATGTCAGGATTTTTCAAAAATATGCCTTCTCTAATATTATCTGGTGACAAAGATAGTCTAAAGAGATGTCCAGTATATCAAGATGCACTTGGATTTGTTAATTTTAAACCTGGGTCTTTAAACAATACCATATCTCCGTTACAACAAGATCAGAAGCAATTAAGTATGGGTACTAAATTACCTCCAATCGTTGCTTATAAACCTGTAACATTTAGCAGGGAAACCACTCCAGTAAATTCATCTCCCGTCGAGTCTGATCATAAAAGAAGAAAGATATCTGTCGAACCTACTGTAGTTAACGATTCAAATGAAACAATTGATGGACCTCTTACTGTCGATGCTACTTCTGATGACAGAAATATAAAGGGGAATCTGAATATGGAACCTTTACCTCCTTTGGATAGCATCGCTGGTGATTTTTCAATTTTACAATCTGTAAACAGTACTGCTGCCAATACCAATGACGATTCCAATGGGGAATTAATTTTAGGTGGAGGCCTAGATGCTATTAACAATCAGTTGTCAAGTGGTTTTGAAAATATTATGGATAGTAATATACAAATATCAAACCAATTTGAAGATTTTTTGCTGCAAAACTCAAATTTCAATGGTATGAGAATTAATCCAAGTAGTATTGTTGAGGCTGTTGGAATGAATTTAGAAAATACAGAAAACAATGGTGAAATTGATCCTGATGACTTTTTGCCAATTGATAATATGGTTATCGAAGGCTTGCCTGACTTTTTAGGATCTGGCTTTACATTATGGGAATAATATTCGCTTACTATTGTACAAAACAACTTTTATTTCAATATTATTTTCTTTTCTGTCTCATTATTATAGCAGCGACAACAATTTATAAAGGGAGCTTTGAAAGATTCACGATGACAAGAACTATAAAATTCTAAAAATTAAGCTAAAGATCCAAAATTGTCATGAACTATAAATAAATTGGTTTATAAGAAATGGATATTGCAATTAATGGCACACGGGTTTAATGAATTTCTTTTAAAAAGTAATAAAATTTAATGATAATGATATCCTAATAGATTTATGAATATGAAAAGTTGAAATTATTATTTTTTTCATTTTCCAAAATGAACCAACATAAAGATAGAATTAACTAAACGAAAATGCAAATAATTATAAAAAAAGGTATAACTCATTTTATGATGAATATATTCAGTAAATAAGTACTAATTTTTTATGTAAATAGTAAAATCTATAATGTATAAATTTCCGATGCAAACCTAACGCCTGACTTATCTGCATATTTATTTGCAGATTCTACCAAAGTACTTGGACCACAGGCTAACATCCAGGTATTATCAATATCATTATCATGTTCTACAAAAGTTGATAAATCTGTTGTCCATTCAATTCTTCTTCCAAAATTAACGGAACCAAAGATATATGGCCCTATTGAAGATGGGTCTTCAGGAGTTAGATCTTCTAATTCGTAGCCAGACCCAGATGAGTCTTCAATGCCTGAGCTTTTACTTGAATATTGGGTAATAAACACATGGAAATTAGATGTGAAATTTTTATCTTCTAAATCATATTTTAAAGAATTTAATTTTTCTAGTATTTTAATTTGTGATTTATCTTTAACCATCCAGATTAAACGTAGGTACTCAATGCTTCTTTGATTCCTTTCGATAATTTCAGAGAAGTATCTATAAAGAGGTAAGCCAAAAGAGATCCCAGTACCACCGCAAACGATACAGACCCTTTTACTTGAGTTTAAACATGCAATTGGAACTGAAGGGTTGAATTGATTGATAATTGTATAAGATCTTTCCATATGTAGTCTGAATGCAAACTTTTTAATATTTTCAGTCAAAACTAAATCGACAGAGTCATCAGAAGGTAATGAAACCACAGTGTATGGATGAGAAGGTAGTAGCCAATATAAAGGGTTAAAGAATTGATATGGACTGATTCTGATGTGACAAGCTGGAGTGAAAGTTTCTGGCAATGCAGAACGTGGCAATCTAATTGTTACCAATGAAGAATTATTGTCATAATTTGGTAAAGTTTCCTTTGCTAATAATTCAGATTTTTTAATAAAGAAGATTTTATTAAATGCAATCGCCAATAGCAATATCGAATTTATGATTAGATATGGAATTGCAACACCAGGCCTAGCATGAATTGGAGTTAAAAATATTAGCATTACATTTGATATATTGTGAATGATGTAGAAAGACGTGTAACTAAATCTTCTAAAGGGACCAATTGATAAACATATCAATAGTAATGATGGTATTAGCATAATTAAACCTAATACATTTTTAGGATTTTGTAATTTAATTGCAATTGAAACGTTTTCATCACTTGAAGAACTCCAATGAGACAAAAACAATATACTATGAAGGATAGCAATAAAAGTAATGAATCTTGATAACCATTTATGAATTGGTATGAAATCAGTATAAGTGCATTGGGAAGGCAAGAACCAATTTGGTTTTAAAGTTAGGAATAAATTCAATGGTATCAAAGTATAACTCAATCTTCCTAATCTTTTATAATAAACAGTCAATTTGTTTAGATGTGGTTGATAGAAGGGTATAAATATTGCAATTAATAATATTGATAAATGAATAAATGGGTTTAATGAATATAATTTTTTAAAGAATCTTGTTGACCTTGTAGTGATCTTGGCATAGTTTCTTAAACAGAATAATAGAATAATATATATTATCGATAAGAACAAAATATAATAACCATAGTTGATATTAGCAAAATGTGTACTACCATGTCTTTTAACTAGTTCATCCATGATGAGTTATGATAGATAGGTAGGATAGGTTGGCAAACAGATGGATAGAGATGAACAAAAAAGTACAATTAATTAATTAATAGATATGATCTTTTAGTGATCCAGTCAGTGAGATGGCCCACTCTTTTAACCAGATTATAAATAAAGAACACAAGAATCAATCAGTAACACAAGGATAATATCAACCGTATTCGAAGTAGCTAATCTTGAACTTTATGATTGGAAACAATTAATACATATCTTGGCTGAATCCAGGAAAAAACAAAACATTATAGCTAACAAGAAGCAGAACAGGAACAACAGAACAGGAACATGAACAAGAACAACAGAACCGATATAAGCCCACTGATGACATTTACCAATTCTTCAAGCACATTTGGTGAAAAAACCACACCCATAACAAATGACTAAATGATTGGATTGATCTAAAGACTGTAAGAGGCAATGTTAATTGCAATTGGCATTGCCAAGGTTACCAAACCAACCAATTAAACAGTGATTGAAGATGTATTGATCAGTTCTTCAAGATCAATCAAACAAGCAATTAGTGAAGAATACGATGCCTTAAATTCGTTATTATCGATATTGTTATGCTTAGAGTTAGTTGGGTTTGGTCATGGTACAGTTTACAAGATATTTCTGGGTCTATCTGCTCACCATATCAATCAGTTGAGATTGTTCAGTAGACAGAAGTGATTTATGTGTTGTATGGGGAGGATGTTAGGTTAGTTTCTTGTATATGATTGATGGCTTGATGGCTTGATTGATCGAGGTGTTCTTATATTTCCAGCGAGGTAAGATCAGAGCTGAGGGTTTGGCTGGTTTGCTGTGTGATTATGCTGCTGTATGCTGCTGTATGTTGCAGATGTTGTGTGTGTGTGTAATTCTTTATTTAAACTATGGAATCAGTAAGAAATCACGTAAGAACTAAAACGTGATCAGACTGCAAAAAAAAAGGAAAAAGAAAAGAAAAGAAATACTTATTTTTTTGTGCAATCTCTCCAGATCGTGGTCAAAACAAAACTTTTCCAAACAACAAATTAACAAGCGCAAGTGGTTTAGTGGTAAAATCCAACGTTGCCATCGTTGGGCCCCCGGTTCGATTCCGGGCTTGCGCAGTTTCTTTTTTTCTATATCTCTTAATTTTTGCTCCCTTTTGTCAATTTCGAATCGAATTGAGCTGTTGCATTCCTCTTTTGTCTCCCAAACTACTTCCCAATTATCAGAAAGTTAAGAAGAGCTGTATATTTATTCGAAACAATTTCCCCCATTCTGTCGAAGGGACTAATATACAACTCAACTATCACCTCTAAATTGATACTACTAACGATAATTGATCGTTGTATTAGACTGTTAATTCATATTTTTTGGTTGAACTACAAATTTTGGATTACACGCTTTACTTTTTGCCCTGACAACAGTTAGCCTCTTATAAAATTGATTGTCTCTCTTCCTATCCCCACCCCTCTCACTGGACACATTGCTTAGTTGTATTATAATCAATAAAAGTTGTGGTATTTATAGATCTAAGAATCGAGTTCATGCATACATAGGGAGGATAGTAACACTCTGCTGAATTCAATTGATATACACACATATACATATATTCTTTGGAATTGATCGATAAAATCTAGAACGCTGTAAAAATGGACAGAAATAGCGTATCTTCTTTTGAAATAGATGATGGTTTGGAAGGTGTAGACGATTTCACAAATGAACCAAACCCATTTGATGACGCCAATAGATTCAATGGTGATACTGCTATTGCTTCTGACAGAGTAGAAAGTGATTCAGCTATAAAAAATAAGCAACAGGGACAAGAACAAGAACCAATCGTACCTCCTCCTTCATATACAGAACCTGTAAGAATCGACCAACCTTCTTCAAATGAGACATTGCCTCCAGGGTTATTAAACTACTATTCAAGATATTTCCAATTGACTACAGATGATTTTAAAAACAGACTTTATGACTCTATATCCTTCAAAAACAAGTTACAAGATGTCGAAGGTAACGCAGAATCAGAAGAGAACAAAACTGACCTTTATGGTGCCATTTGGATTACAGCTACTTTAGTAATGGTCCAGTACGTCACAAAAGGTTTTATTGGTTTGATCGTAGATGATATTGTTCAAGGGATTAAAAATGATACTGCCTATGATCGTAAGGAAACATTCCTAGGGCTAATCCATTCCATTTGGCTATTCTATGGTTACGTTTTCATAGTCCCCTTTATCAGCATTCAGATCTTACGTAGAGATGAAAATACAAAGTTTAAAAGTGTAATTGATCTGATATCTGTATATGGTTACGCAAATACTAATTGGATACCAATATTTATCATTGAAGATATTTTGCAAAGGTTTAATACTTCAAAAATAGTGTATATCGTACAATGGGCAATCTTAGCCATCGGTTCTGCTAAGACTGGCATACATCTGTATAAAAAATTAGACAATGGTTCAAATTCAAAATTATCTTTATCAACTATAATAATTTTATCCCTTCATACTGCTTTCTCAATTGCAGCTATGTTTATCCTTTTCTAACTCTGTAAATTTGATGTATACTTTATCTAACTTTGTCATCTAATAATAGAATCATATTCTAACATTGTAATTAAATATCAACCATTCTTAAACTCAATACTCTTTGACATCTGAAGCTAACCTATTATCCAATTTCGATACTGCAAGAAAGACGATGATCTAAAAATTAAATATGGATACTTTTTAATACTATTCAAATATATAAGAGTTATGCATCAAAAGGTAGACATATAGACCGTTGCATAATATCAATAATCAATCATTTAATCCTAGGAGTTGTACTTGTTGAGCAACATCGTTTTTATTGTTGCATTTGAAGTTATTTGGTATTGGTACTTTTCAAAAGACTACCCTTATTAAGCCTTGAAGGTAATTGAGATTTCTAATTGCAGAAGAGGTCTAGATTAAATATAATTCAGATCAAGGATGAATGTTGATGATGTCCTGGCTAGAGCTGGTTCTCAAGCAGTTTCATTTGCTATAAAATCTGGTGTTTCATTGGTATCATCGTACGCTTTAAAGACCTTGACTAATTTAGTGATAAATTTACCAAAAGATGATAAAGAAGATGATGAAGATTTGAAAAGACTTGAAAATTTGAAGAAAAAATTGGAGACAAGAGTTGCAATTGTTTCATCCACAATAGAATTGATAAAATTAGTTGCTGCAAGAGGAAATACAAACTTAGAAAATGTAATAACTTTAACAAGTGAATTGAAAAGGGAAATTGATAATATGGACGAAAGATTGAGATTATTAGCTGATCAAGCTGAAAATTCAAAGAAACAAGATTTAAATAGTGGTAAAAAAGTTATTGCAAAAATTGAATCTTACATTAAAGATGTTTTGAATAGAATCGACGAAGTGACTCCATTTTTAAACCTATCCCTAACTACATCGGGTGCAAATTTAAGTACCTCTTTACCTAAACAAATCTCACCAAACTTATTATTACAATCATCAAATTACATCAATACAAATAATTCATTATTTAAGGGTACAAAGAAATCAATAGATAAACTTCAAGTAGGTCCTACTTTTCAAGTGACACTATTTAGTGTGTTCTATAAAATGGGTGGAAATCAAAATATATTCTGGAAGGAAGATATGAGAAGAGCTGATGTTAAACTATTTAGAATAAAAGATGAAAAACTTGAATACAACTATATAATAAGAATTGAACAAAATTTTGAGGATACGAGATACCATGACGATGATGAGAAAAGACACATAATAGAACTAAAGATACCACAGATTGTTAAACTGTTTTTTAGCGTCTCTGGTAAATTACTTAACCTTGAAGAAATGGACACTCCTGTATTAGTTTTAAAGATCGATAAGAATATTGAAACAACTGGCAATATCAGTTCTACTGAAGATATTGTATGGTATGCACTAGGAGGATATGAAGAAATCGAGACTAGCTCTGAGAATGAAGAATCTGACACTGAGGAGGAATCTTTCAAGAGTGTTGATGAAGATAATACAGAGGTCGAAAATGTTTCTTTATCAATCAAACTATTGGAGTTTATAATAAGGCTAGCATCTTTGCAACTTAACGATCAAAAAGATATCTTGGGAATTAAAGATGAAAGACTGTCTTTATACTTAAATGATGAGAACCCAAACTCTATAAGAGATGTGAACGTTAATAAGGTTGCCGAAAAATTGCATAAAATAAAATTACAAGACGACAAATAAATAAATCTTTAGACACATTATGTGTCACATATACATATATAAGTATATAGATATGTTGTCCGTCCTATGTATAGAATGGATACTACATAAATGCTTTCCAAAGGAAATAGGTCTTCGATTTCTTTTAATTTGATTTGAGATCAACTCATAAATAATATCTTGTAAAAAAAACATGGATAAAACTTAGTTTTGGAAGTAGGTCACGAATAACTTAATTCAATAGTATTCTTACCTTGGTGGCATTGTACGATATCATGAAGTTGAATTTTTAATATCTTCTAAATTATCCAAATCTTGGAAGTTCCAATTAAATACAATTCCCATGTCATTTGGAATCAATTTATCGTCTTTTGGTGAGACTGTCTCTGTGCTTTCATTTGGATTTGTAGAGGTGATGATAGTCCCATCTAAAGGAGTCAATGGCATCAAATTTAAATCTGGATCATTGTTTTGGATGTTTTCCAGATAGTTTGTGTCAATATTGATATTCTCATTATTTTTCAATAAATTTTCAGGATTTAAAAAGTCGATGAAGTCTGGAGTTAAAGAAAGTATTTCAACTTTGGGAATAAATACTTGATCATTTACAACCGATGATGTTCTTGAACCTACATTACTATCGTATTGCTCTCCTTCGAAACCACCATTTAATAAAGAGTTTGCCAGCGAAATAGAAGAGTCTTTGATCTTAAACATATCCAATAGACCACTGTTGTCTCTACTTATATTTGAATTTGAGAATGAACTCAATATGCTTGTGCTACTATCTCTCCTATTTTCCATCAGAGGAGAGGCTATAGATGTTCTTTTCTTAGCCCTTGTATTGTGACATCGACATATTTGACCAGTCTGGCAATCGCAATTTCTTTTATTATTATTATTGTAGTTATTATTATTATTATTATTATTATTATTATTATTATTATTATTATTATTGTTATCATTATTAATGCTAGGTGTTGTAGTTGTAATGGTAGTGTTACCAATAATGCTTTTTGGTGATAGTAATCCAGATGATGTTTCACCATTTAATGATTTAGTTGATTTTGTTCTCCTCCTTCTATTCTTTGGAGATTTTAACTGCTTACCACATTCACACTTACCAGTGGGATTGATATTATGATTTTGTCTCATTGTTTTACAATGGTTACAAGTAGTTGAGGGTCTACCCTTTGGTTTTATTACTGTCAATGGCTGGTCTACATGATTACACGTACTTACCCTGTGACCTCGTATACACCTTTGACAGGCATATTTAACTCCATCGATTAGAACCATTTCGAAGTCAGATGCCGATTTAATTGTAGTGTAGGCAACTGTAGAAATATGTATACAACAATGAATCTTTCTTTTACCAACGATATTTGATATCGTATAATTTGTGATGATGAAGAAGATGATTATGATTATGATAATGATTATTGATAGCAGCTTCTCTATAGCTCAATAAGTGATGATGTCCTGCAAAACAAATATTGAATCAATAAAGTATAAGGCAAAAGCTAAAATGCACAATGTATTATAGTATTAATGTAATATTAACGGTGTATATAACAGCATAAAAAGATTATTGTATCTCTTTTGTATTTATATATATTTATTTTTCTCTTGTGAAGAATAAATGGTTATTAGTAATTTATAATAGTAGTATTATAATTGGGATCAAAATTTGATGTACTTGATGAGCCCTCTGGCAGCAGAATTAACGCTAATAGTAAAGTAAAATATAGCGGACAAATATATACACTGAATATATTCGTTCAAATATCAAAATATCAAAAGTCAATTAGATAGTTACTAAAAATTAATTTTAAATCACTTTTCCATTCGAACAAGGTAAGATAATATTTCACTTGGTTTTAGCCATTAATATATAATATACCAAATGAAATAAAAATTGGGATGAACAGATTTGAATCCCTAGTTATAAAATAGTTAACAAATTCTACGTAAACCTAATTCTAAATCAATAAGTTATGGAGAAATCCCAACCACATCATAACCATCATCAAGAACCAATATCCCAAATTTTAAATTCGAAATGGATTAAATTATCATCTTGTTTCTTCTTTTGTTGTTAGCTGGTTTCGAAATAAGTATTATTATTAGTAATTATCTACAGCTCAATGAATAAATGCATGAAATGAATAAAGTTGGTCAAGTGTCAACTAGGATATGAAGACAGTAAGAGAAATACAGAGACAGAGACAGAGACAGTTCAGTTCGGTTAATTTAATTTAACTTAATTTAATTTAATTTAATTTAATTTCGAAGTTCGATCAAGAGACCACAAGCTCTAAAGGCCAAAATAGCTTGCTGGAAATGGGAAGAAGGAAATGGAAGGGGAAGTATAAGAAGAAGGGAGGCACATACCAAGGAATTATTAAACTATCACAGAAAACATTTTAACGAAGATAGCTAGTTCCATGGAGTTAGTTTTTTAGTAGGAATAACCACTAATAGAGCATCTACCATCATCGGATTACATTTCAATCAGTCTTTAGGAACTAGCATACCAACAAAAGGAAAGTTATCATTAGTACTTCTACTAGAAGGAATTGTAAATTGTAAATTGTAGTTGTAGTTGTAGTTGTAGTTGTAGTTGTAGTTGTATAGTATTAATGGCAATGGTAATGGCCATACCAATTGTGCTTGTAATTGCAATATCCATTTCGATTGCAATGAACCTCCGTTGGTCAACTTTATGAATAGAGACAAGACTAGACAAGACTAGACAAGTCAAGGCAAGTCAAGGCAAGGCAAGACAAGAGCACATATATGGGTGAGCGTGGATAGGGTTAACATTTCTTAGCTTGCATCAAAGTGTTTCACAAAGTGAGCAAGTGAGCGTAACAACAGTTGTTGAACATGAAATAAGAAAGGTCTGCTTGGGTTAAATGTTTCTCAAATAGGAAGTTAGTTAGTTTATACACCCGAAGAGATATCAACGATGTAGTTGTAGCTGTTGTTGTAGCTGTTGTTGAAAATGATGATGGATGGATGCTCTCTGGCTTCTAGCCTTTCGAACAGACACATATGCCGAGAGAGAGAGAGAGAGAGAGAAAGAGAGAGAGAGAAAGAGAGAGAGAGAAAGAGAGAGATAGCCTGCCATTAGTTACCCATATATCCAACTACATAGTCCCTAACCCACAACAAGCTAGCAAGCAAGCTAGCAAGCAAGCAAGCAAGCAAGCAAGCTAGTTCATAAGTACTAGCTTACAATCTCAATACTTTCTAGTTGTAAAATTGGTAACTTGAGCCGTGATATACTTCTCAATGGTAACATGTAGCACAACTGGTTCAGCCGTGTAGACCACAACTAAACAGGAAGTATGTTTGGATATATGTATATGTAGTTTTAAATATCAGTTTTTATTGCAACTGTAGGTAACTACAGAAGGGAGGGGGATGGTGGTGGGGGGTGACCGGAAATGGTGGTTAGGGAGGTGATGGTAATGACAGTATCGAATCTCTGCAACCAGCACCTCTTATCTTGATAGTTTCTGTATCAATTTAAGTGAAACTAGAGCTAGAGCTAGAGCTAGAGCTATGGCTGATACTGTGGTTATACCATATGATACGAAACAACACGATACGATACGATACGATACGATACGATAAGACGTGATACAGTATCTTTTGAAATCTTGTTAAGATAGCTTTTAGACGTTGGGAAGCAACAATAATATTTACTTATTCACGTAGTATCCAATATAGATTACAATTGGAAGTCCTGGAACCTCTATTAACTGTTGTTGAATTCATTTATTCCATGCAGTGTTTTTCCAATTTACAAGTAGGAAGAGAGACAATATGTGCGATAGAGGACAGTTTCCTATCAGGTAATTTTGTTTCTTGCTTTATCCAACAACGTCTTCTTTCTTTTGCACTCTCCAAATCAATAGTTATCATCAAATCAATTATCATATATTATTCTATAATTATGCTATTCTCTTATCTATATGTTACTCAACTAGTTACATGTTTTTATGAAGGTTTTACTACATACTTAATCTATAAATAAAGAATTGGTGTTTAGCTTTAATTAGTATGGGAGCAGCCCTTCAGTTTTGACAATGGATTGAATGAAATGTATCAATTAATGTTAACGCTTTGCTGTTACTCTAATAAGAATTGTGAAATCATCATAGCTAAACTCAACAAAATTTGTATAAAAACTTGTTTCGAATGTTTTAGCTTTCCAGTTGCCTGCATGATGTTTTTGGAACTAGTTGCTATCTCAAGGGGATACTGAAAGGGAGGAGGACATTCACATATACCGATTCCTTAGATTTAATCGATCCCGATCGTACATTACTCCATCTTGTAATTCTCAGTAAAAGATAGCAGCATATACATTTATATCTGTTCAACATAATATACACACAAAGAGCACGTAGTTTTGCTTGATTTTATCTTGTGCCAACTGACATCAAAAAAACATTAATAGTTAATAACGATACTGGTACCAAAACAAAGGGATAAATGTACTGAATTCAAGGATAGTGATATTCTCTCCTTGAACATTTTCAATGTATTAGGCAAAGTATGCACGTAGGTACAGTATCACTTGGAAAACAATTAAAAAGTTAAATACTAATCGAATTGCGGGTTGAAATCAAAAGAAAGGATAAAAGAATTAGATCAGTTTATTGTTATATCGAATTGATAGTTTCATCTCACAATTCTATCCCTCTACATTCTATTTCTAACCGTTGAAACCTTTGCTGAAAAGGAACATGTTTAGTTTAATAGAAATCTGAAAAATTTGGAATAATGAAGATAGTAACCATTTTCTCCCAGTTTTGTGCTTGTCACCTTTTGATAACAGTTGTTTCTTTTAAGAAAGACCACAAGTTCCAAAAATACAAAACCTTAAAATATCCAATATCCTTCACAGTATGATAAATGGAA
Organism: Vanderwaltozyma polyspora DSM 70294; assembly: GCF_000150035.1. Classification (NCBI taxonomy): domain Eukaryota; kingdom Fungi; phylum Ascomycota; class Saccharomycetes; order Saccharomycetales; family Saccharomycetaceae; genus Vanderwaltozyma; species Vanderwaltozyma polyspora. Next base: position 15,513 of record NW_001834615.1, read on the forward strand.
TAGAACAGGCTGGCTGATTAGAATACCACAGCACGAGATCAGAAACACCACAGTAACATCACTAGAGGAACTTAACTTATCACAACTATCAATCTATCTGATTAAATTTCAAGCAAATATATGATATCATCATTATGTCATATCATTTCAGTATGATCATGATCGATAATAAATACTAAGTAGTATATCCTCTATTGCTGACCCCAAAGTATCATATGTTTTCGAATTATATTTGCTAAATACATATTTTGGGTTAGTTTAAATGATATACGTTTGCATTACCTAATGATAGTAAAACTTAATGCATTTGAATACGGCTATTCTTGGTAATGAAACTTCTTATTTAATGGGGAACAAAGTCTCCAAAATATATGTTTGAATTGAAATGGAATTAAACAATATCATTGAAACAGTTTCATTATCGCCGTGGTTTTCACATCCGCAATTGATCTAAGTTAGGTCTATATTTCCGTCGTTGGAAGGCTCAGTAGGCAAAATTTTCAATAGAGAGCTGTAACATTTTGAAATCGCCATTAGTTTATCCAATTCATCAATAGTATCGATATAAGTTTGTGATTCTTGTTCATGTGATGCATAAATTTTATCATTTAGAGCAGATTTTAAAATTTTAATAGAATCTAGATGGGACACGTAAACGTGCTGACGTAGAATTTCAGTCACGTACATTAGAGAATCCTCACTATTGCTTAATTCATTAAAAGATCTTTCATTAATATTAATTCTATTATCTAGAATATTTTTCAAGTGCACATTCTGTTGACGTAAAATTTCCAATTGATCATTGCTACCTGAGTCTCCCTCATTTAGTGATGGCGATGATCTATCAATAAAATTTTGAAAAATTGTTATATCCTGTTTAAAAGAATTAGTTGTAGTATTGCTTGCATTAGTATCGGTGCTAGTATTAGAACCATTATCAATAGTAGCCTTATTTTTTGAAATTTTGTTTTCACGAATACAAGAATCTAAATTATCAATCTTCGATAACAATCCTTCTTTAATCTTTTTATTTTCTTCAATTTGGTTGACCAGAGTATCTAATAGGAGATAGAGCTGTGATAAGTTTTCATTTTGAGGACTGATATAAATTTGATTATTATTCATTGTATATGAGTCTGCTTGGACAATCTGGAATGAAACCGGACAATATTTTTATCAAATGCTTGGATATAGAGATAAGTTCACTAATGAAAGCATTATCACCTTATCCAGTGGTTCCAGAATAGAAAAAGGTTTCCAAGAGATGAGATCAAACTGTAATATAAGGTTTTGATTAAAGCAATATGTGATAAATATATATATATATATTTGTACGACACATAGTTAAAACCAAAATCCAAGGTCATGTGACCCATTTTATATTTATATTGGTATTTTTCGAACCGTAGTGATTTTTAGATTCTGTAAGAACCGAGACTGAAAATGAATAGGGTGTGTTTAGAGTGGATGGTAAGTTCTACGTAATAGCAAAAGTATCATTCATTTATCCATCTATGCCTCATACCTTGTGCTTTGAGTTATCTGTACATGTTTTTGGGGGGTTTTGAACCGTTGACCACTCACTGTATTGCTTCTTATAAGCAACTGTGACACACTCAGGGAGAAGCTAGAGTAGCACACAATTAGTTACCCTACTTTTTGTTACCCATCGATCCTTGTCTCTGCCTTCCCCCTGTCTATATATCACACACACCCCATCACATCATATCACACGAAACCAATCATGAAGACTCAATTCAACTTGAAGAGTGTACTAATCGGAAGTGATCACTGCCAACCTTAATCCCCAAACCTCTACCTCTACCTATCCCTCAACCAAGGCCCAGTTGACACATCTCAGCAACGACTGTTCTTTCTTATTATCAGCTATAGCTCACACAAACATAGCGACATCTCATCGAATGCTAACCTCCAGATGTCCGTCCCGTCTCCACTTCAGCCATACATACATACCTACATACATACATGTTAACCATATACTGATCTAATGAAACCAAATCCCAATGTGGTCGCATTACACTACAATACACTACAATACAATACTTTAGGATATCAAGAATCACATACTAAACACTCCCACTCCCACTCTGTCACTACACCCACTATCCTTCCCAATATCCATCTTCTATATAGTCATGCTTTGTCTCTATTGCTCACATTATACACTACTTGTTTTATTTTATAGCATCAAGACCTCTATCATGACATTCACAACTAAAAGTAATGGCTAATAATCTATCATTATGGAAATAACAAGAGTAATGATGTTGATGGTGATCTGGTTGAGCTTTAACAAGCGATACCCTCCTGATCTATATTTACTGTTGATGACTTAAAGAACTGTCTTGTTATATTGTGGTACTCGCCTTTGCTTGTCTTATATTCTTACTCACACACACTCACACACACTCACAGACTCACATACTCATATATATATATATATATATATATATATACAAATATATCACAGATTTTGTATTGTCTACAGCTTCACTGAATTCTTGGAATTTAAATTAATAATAGGTTATTAGTTTAGATTTATATCTGCATCAACATAATTACATATTCGCATACAAATACAAATACAAATACAAATACAAATACACACACGCATATATATATAGATAGAGTGGACAGTACACCAGTATGAGCAAAATGTCAAAACTAATACTGACTAGAAGATTCAACCATACTACAAGTTACTCAAAGGATTTAGCTCAAATTGAAGCCTTCTTTAATAAAAAAAGATTTAAAAATGTTAAAAGACCATATAAATCAATAGATGTTTTAAAACATAGAGGTTCAATAAACTATCTACAAGAAAATGCCACTCCAGTATCTTCATTGATTTCAAGAAAACTATTCAATTTATTAGAGACTCATTTTAAAGAGAGGAAACCATTACATACTTTAGGTGTCCTAGACCCAGTCCAAATGTCACAATTAGCAAGATGTGAAAACATAAAAGTTGCTTACGTCTCAGGTTGGGCTTGCTCTGCAAATGCAAATGATAACGTTTCTCCAGATTTTGGTGACTACCCTTATGATACTGTACCAAATCAAGTCGGTAGAATATTTAATGCTCAATTAATGCATGACAAGAAATTACATTTACAAAATTTCAACTCAGGTCGTAACAACAACAGCGATAAAATCGATTACTTAAAACCAATTATTGCAGATGCTGATATGGGCCATGGTGGTATTACTACCGTAATGAAACTGGCAAAATTATTTGCTGAAAAGGGTGCATCCGCAATACATCTGGAAGATCAATTAGTTGGAAGTAAAAAATGTGGACATTTGGGTGGTACTGTAGTAGTGCCAACAAGTACACATTTACAAAGAATAATAGCAACAAGATTCCAATGGGATTTAATGGGTGCTGAAAATTTAGTTATTGCTAGAACTGATTCTTGTAATTCAAACTTAATCAGTAGTGATATCGACGCTAGAGACCATAAATTTATTAAAGGGATCGCTGTAGAAAATAATGATATCAGGCCAGTAAGTGAGGTTCTTTTAGAAGAAGAATTAAAACAAGAAAAGTATGGCCACAGTACTTCAAGTGACAGTTTGAACTCTATTGAACAAGAATGGTACAAAGAAAATAAATTACTGACATTTGATGAATATATGATCCAAACCCTGACAGATTCTGAGTATACCAACCTCATCAAAGAAAGATCAGAACTGCTAAAGAAATTAGGCAGACGTTACTTAAGTATATCTGAAATGAAGCAATTGGCAAATAAAATATCTCCAAGAAAGAACCTAACATTTAACTGGTATTACCCAAGAACTAAAGAAGGTCATTTCATGTTCAATGGCTGTTTAGAAGCGGCAATAGAGAGATCTTTATTATTTTCATATTATTCAGATTTAATTTGGTTAGAGACTAAAACTCCAAATCTATTGCAAGCCAAAAATTTTGCAATGACCATCCATGAAAAGAATCCAAACATTAAATTTGTCTATAATTTATCTCCAAGCTTTAATTGGGAAGCTCAAGGGTTTAACCAAGAAACATTAAAAAGTTTCATATGGGATTTAGCTAAACATGGATTTGTTCTGCAATTAGTATCATTGGCGGGTTTACATGCCAATGGATTAGGCACTTGGAAATTAGCCAAAGAGTTCCAATATGATGGTATGAAGGCATATGTTAATAACATTCAAAATGTAGAGAGACAAACGAATAGTGATATGTTGACGCATCAAAAATGGTCAGGAATTGATTATATAGAATCCATCTCTAACGTAATTCAAAATGGGCAATCTTCAATGACGTCTAGTACTTCAGGTAGTGGATTCACAGAAAAGCATTTCTAAGAAACAAAAAAAAGAAATACAAAAGTTTAGTCAGTAGTACATTTTCATTTGATCTGGTACTAATTTTATCAACAGGATAACCCAAGACTATAATTAGAGTATATCTATTTTATCTATCTATATTCCTAAACTAAATTTAATTATCTATACGTATATCTTGTATAATAAAAATATATAGTTCATTTTTTTTTATTCATTCATTTCCCAGTTATAACTACCATTGCTTGGTAGAATCCCAAATTTACAATAAAACAAGCCATAAGAAATCTAAAGATTCTCAACTATAGATAATGCTAAATTTGGAAATTAAAAAACCCATAAACAAGAAACTTAAGTTCCAATTATCGTTACGTTAAACTTCAAAATTCGAACTATAATTACATACAAAGAAACCATCAACTACGTCATATCTAATTCAATTTTAGGAAAGAAGTAGACAAGACAAGACAAATTCCAGACAAAGAGACAAGGTAAAGGACCCAGCCATCAAACAGGTCTTTACTTCTTATAAAATGATAGATAGTCCAAGAGGGAGAGAGGTGGTTAGTTCATCTTGTGATGCATTTATTGTTCGTTGTTGAAGTAAATACGAACTGAACTAGCTGAGAACTGAGAAGTGAGAGCTGGAGTCAGAGTTAAAGCTAGCTGAAACTTTTTGACATCAAGAGATTGCACTTGTTGTTAACGTTTGTTGCAGTTTAGTGTTATCTCAGAGGGAAATCTAACCCATTTTTCAATCGTCTGTAGACATAGTTACTATTATTATTTTGAAGATCTAGCTGTAGTTAGTTCTATTTGTAGTTATTCAGAGCAGAGTAGCCTTTATGCTTTGCTTTGCTATGCTATGCTTTGAACTAAAAAAATTCTGAACTATTCTTAACTACTAACTCATCTAAAATTTCAAACCAATGTTTGTTTGTCTGTTTCCATTACTGGAGAGAAATCAAGAGAAGTGAGTAAGGTTCAGTCGTGCCTAAAGTTTATATTTGATTGCTTGATTGCACTAAAATATCGTCAAATGATGTATTTACAACGACTACATAACATACATGGCGTGTTTTAAGTGAATACAGCGACTGTTTGATGGAGAGTGCTTTATATCTTGTTGCGTTCCCCTTGAAACTACGTAATTTTGGGAAGGTTTCTTAAGACTAAGCCAATTCGAAATGACGAGGAGATGGGTCCATTTATTGTTGCAATTATTTGTATATTTTGTTTGTTCGAAGTGTACTATTTATCATACCGATTGGATTTCTGAGAGAGAGAGAGAGAGAGAGAGAGAGCTTATTTGGAGTTTTTAATCCTATTTTGGCTATCTCAAGGATATCTATCATTTTTTTTTCGATCGAAACAGATGTTAAGGTTTCTTTTTAAGTTATGTTTTCTTGTAGCATATAACCGTTGTCAGTACTGCTTATTATCTTGTCCAGTATATTTTGGTTACCTAATTTGCTTATGTTTATTATATTATTGAGGAATAAATAGAAATGTAATCTCATGATAAAAAATTTTGATTTCGAATTCGAATTAGTTTGGGGTTGGTATCACCATCACTCTCATTTAAATAAGACATACTTGATTAATCAAAAAAAATAATATTTGGTACGGTAATTTATGCTTTTATCTATATATATATATATATATACATATGAATATGTTGTAGTTATTCCTATTCATTTTCTCTCACTCGAGTCCTAGTGTCTTAAAGCTATACTTATTAAGCCAGCCCAGTCTCCTTGGAACAAGGGATCAAGTTCTTATACTTCTTTTAAAGGTTACGTATTTTAGTTAAAGGGGAATCTGTAAGATATAAAATAAATATCTAGATCTCTCAATTTGAATTAATTATTGCTCTTTATTATTGCTGCTGTTCTAAAGACTAAATATAGGAAAAAGAAGCATTTACACCAATTCAAATCAGTACTGACATTAATCCTAAATTTATACTATTCAAAAATGTCAGATGAAGATGAAATATCAGGTAATGGGTATACTGTAATATCTTTAATTTGTAATCAAAATGATTCAAAGGTTTATAGAGTTGCAGATACACAGGATTATGAGAAAGAATATCTATTAAGATTAATCAAACAGAATATTGATCGAATTGACAAACAAAATATTTTAGATCAATTTATTACTGGTTCTAATAAATTAGGGTTGATTTATCCACTTCATCACTCCTTTGATGAAGAAGGTTCTGATTACTTTAGTTATTGTAACGATGACGAGACAGCATTTGGTTCTAAAATTCAAGCTCAATCTTTGGAATTCGATGAACACGAGAAATTCAATAAGTTAAACTATAGAAATAAAAACAGTAACTCACTTCCCAGAACTCCAGCTCCATCAGATTCGACACATAACAAAGCAATGCAAACCTCCAAACAATTACATAAGGAAATGTCCTCTCAAAAACATTTTGTTAGAACTCCATTGCCTAAAGGTCACACAAGTGAGAACTATTGTTGGAGCACTCATGAGAATATGATAAAATCAAAGTCGACAATAAGTTTTGGATCTGACAGAAGTACAGAAAGAGAGGAATACTTATTGGGCAGTGAAGAAGAAGAAGACGATGATGAAGACGACTTCTATGATGGAGATGAATATGAGGATGAAGATGAGGATGAGGATGAGGATGAGGATGATGAAGAGGAAGAGGAAGAGGAAGAGGAAGAGGAAGAGGAAGAAGAAGATGATGAGGAAGACTATAATATTGCAAATGAATTACAGTTGCCAACTGGAAAAATTGCAGGTCAATTACCATTAGTAACAACTCATTCATCCGATTACCAAAACAACACTTCCAATAATTCAATGCCTGATGATAGATGTCCATTGATTCCAATCTTAAAACATGGTGTTCCTGAAAATATAAATAATAGAGATCAATTAGATCAAGATGCATTTTCAGAAGGAAAACTTGTCAATGATTTCAATCATATAAATATCGAAAGTCCTCATATTAAGATTCAGCATAAAAATTCATTCAAAAATATTACAAGGACACCAATACCACAAGGCATCAATGTATGTGGAAATATGGATTACATTATCCCATCAGATCTCCAGAACGACAAAGATGTCGGTTGTTGTGATCTTCAACTAAAAATGGTAAAAAGTTCAGTATTACAAAGAAGACTCTCAAAAAATACTTCCCTATAGCATCACCATTTTGTTTAAATAGAACTAAAATTGCATTACTCTATAAAAGTCATTATATAGATGTTGATATAGACATAATATATTATATACCACTCTCCCAAACTAATTAACGATCCATTAGTCATTATGAATAGTTACAACGTCCTTTACATCAAGTGTATGCTGACGAATAGAACGTGCATTCAATAAATCGTTCACTTGGAATTTATCGATTCCTTCTTCAAACGTGTTAACCAATCCAGAATTTAAATGTCTCTTGGCGACTCTATCTTGAATCACAGCTTCATCAATATCAATATTCCAAATCAATAATGCGTCAGTTCCACTCAAAACTTGATATATTTTGGACCAGTTTTCTTGGTCATATAAAAGGTATAAACCTTCGAATATCATTATTCTTGTAAAGCCATTGATGCAATACTGATTACTGGTAGGATCCTTCAAGGAGTGATCAAACCCTGGTATATAAATATCCTGAACATCGGATGTGAATGTTTTTGCAAGTTTCTCCCAAACAGCATCAACATCATCGTTATCTGAATTTTGAAACCTTGATAAAGGTATCTTGGTATTAGACGTCTCAGCCAATAATTTACATAATTGTAGGAAATTATTACTATCGAACGTAGATGGAGAGCCCCTGCGTCTATGAGCATTAACAGGATCTTTAAAATTGTCTAAACATTTTCTAGTTAAATGAAACCCATCCATTGGTATAATTTGAGCAATATTGACGTCACATTTTTCCTTAGGCTTTGATAAATCATGATATGGAGAAACCTCTATAGCATTTGGTAACCCACCACGACCAATGACTTTTACATTGCCATTGACATTGCCATTGTCTCTACCATCATCTTGAAACTTGACACACTCAAAGTCAAGATCCTCTACAGATTGAGGAAGTATACCATCGTTAGAAGTCATATATTCGACTATGTTTCTCGAAACTTCCCTTATAGGTTCAGTAATATCCACAGGAAGAGGCTCAGAAACACCAGAAATCTCAATGTTACCACCATGCTCCTTCAAATACTCATGAAACATGGAGTTTAACCTCTCACATAGCTCATTGGCAATCGTTGACTTCCCAGATCCAGGTGGTCCTACTATAACCAAGGATATTCTATAATTTTTATCGACCCTATCAGCTAAAAGTTTCAAGGAATCACTAACTAACCCATCAATATCAAACATCAGCACAATAACAACCCAATTGAGTTCCTATATCCATCATAATGAGCACCACCTTCATTAAAAATAAATCCTTAGATTCAGTACAATTTTAATAATTTTTCACTGTTTTATAGAAAGTGACCTTATTAGATATCGAAAATATAAAGGCTTTTTAGATTAAAGAATGAAAAGTTTGATGATTCATTGATTAAATAGAGATAAAGTTGAATTGTATAATGGATTTGAGTCGATTGGAGCTCATCTGTAACCGGTAATCTAGTGTGCTTTGGTTAAATTGAAAATTTGGTAGTTTTATTCATTTATTTATTTATATTTTTGGTATTTTTTGTTATCCCTTTTTAAATATGTTAAGATCATTTGTTAAACAATCAGCAGGGATTAGAGGAAGAGTCAAATTTAATGTTCCAAGATTTGCTTCAACTTTGGCTTTTATAGAGACTACAAAGGAAGGTACTGTTTCTCCATCTTCTTTGAGTGCTTTATCTGCTGCTGAAAAGTTAGGTCAACCTGTAACTGCTTTGCTATTAGGTAATGAAGCTAAGAAAGCTGTTGATTATTTAAAGTCAAATTTAAAGTGTTCTAACTTGGAAAAAATTATTTTATCTTCTGATGAATCATTTGATAATTATCTTCCTGAAATAGTTTCACCAACAGTTGTAGACTTGTTGAAAAATGATAAATTTTCACATTTTGTAATCTCTAGTTCATCAGTTGGTAAAAATGTTTTACCTCGTATTTCTGCTCTGTTGGATTACCAACCAATTTGTGATATTACTGAAATTAAAGATCCAAACACATTTGTTAGACCAATATACGCCGGTAACATCATCTCTACTATCGAGTGTACTCAAGATAAAAAATTGATCAGTGTTAGAGCTTCAGCATTTGATAAAATCCCACAAGGTACAACGGAAAATGTTGAAGTCGAAGAAATCACTACTAATGCTTCAGAGCTTAAACCACAAATTGAATGGGTAAGTGCTAATATAGTTAAAAGCGACAGACCTGACTTGGGTACCGCTTCTAGAGTCATTGCAGGTGGTCGTGCTTTGAAAGATAAAGAAACTTTTGAAAATTTGTTAAACCCATTAGCTTCCAAATTGAATGCAGCCATTGGTGCCACAAGAGCTGCTGTTGATACAGGGTTCTGTGACAACTCCTTGCAAGTTGGTCAAACCGGTAAAGTCGTTGCTCCAGAATTATACATTGCAGTCGGTGTTTCTGGTGCAATTCAGCATCTAGCAGGTATGAAGAATTCCAAAGTAATAGTTGCGATCAATAATGATCCAGATGCTCCAATCTTCAAAGCATCAGATATTGGAATTGTAGGTGACTTATACGAAATTATTCCTGAATTAACTGAAAAATTATAATTCCTTTACGAACTAATTCATCTATTTGACAAAAAGGTATTCCTCTGTTGCTCAATGAGAGAATTGGTAAGAAGACCCCAAAGATACCATCACGTATCAATAATCTTGTAAATTAGCCTCCACAATTAATATATATATATCCCAATTTTATAATAAATTCGTCAAAATAAACGTCTATTGACCATGTTTAATTACTGTCATCTCATGTTATTGGTCCATCATGATGTTTCTGTCAGGTCTCTCTCTGCCTTACAAAACATGGATCGCGTAGTAAAAAATTGGTATAAATACAATGAGGTATCGAATGGATTCAATAAATTTAAAGATGTAACTTTATGTTAAGATTAAAGCAAGAAAAGTATATTTGTATGAACATTTGAAGCTAATACTGGTAGATTTGGTATCTCTGTGGTAAGGGTATACGTTTTGGTAATCTTTTGTTTTATGATTTCATTGGATTTAGAATATATTTTTGTTAAAAAAGGTGTAATCATCTAGTATCCCTAATTGTTCGATTAATATATTACAATAATAAGACTCCATATGAAATAGGAAGGTAGCATTTAAAGTGAGTAATATCAAGAATAAGTATGAGTGATCGTAATAATTTGCTATTGAATAATGGGAGTAGAGCGAATTATCAAAGCACTAAGATTCTACATAAAGATGATATAGTGAGAAGGAATCCTCTAGTGAGGACGTTAAGCAACAACAACAACAACAACAACAACAACAACAACAATGTTCCACTGAACAATAATGCTTTAACAAATGATTTAGAGGCCGTTATTGGCTCAACAAGACAACCGGAAATGACTAGGAAGTTGAGGTTTTGGTCTCTTGTACCATATTATTTGCCGTGTTTCTCTTGGATTCCTCAATATACTTGGTTCAAGCTAATAAGTGACTTCCTAGCTGGAATCTCGCTAGCTTCATTCCAAATTCCTCTAGCATTATCATACGCTACTTCAATAGCTCATGTGGAACCGTTATGTGGGTTATATTCTTTAGCTATAACTCCATTTATTTATGCAGTATTTGGATCTGTTCCACAGATGATAGTTGGTCCTGAAAGTGCTATTTCATTAGTTGTTGGCCAGTCTGTAGAATTATTAAAGTCTCATGATAGTGCATTGGAGATTATTAATATATCGGTGGTTTTAACTTTTATTAGTGGTGCCGCTTTGTTAATATTGGGAATATTAAGATTAGGGTTTCTAGGTAATGTTTTAAGCCGTTCTTTATTAAGAGGCTTTATTAGTTCAATCGGGTTAGTAATGATAATTGATTCTTTAATCACAGAATTAAAATTAAATAAACTTTTAGCAGGTCTAAAGGTTCATTGTCATACTTCATTCGAGAAAGTTCAATTTTTAATCAAATATGCACCAACAAATTATCATAAACCAACTGCACTTCTAAGTGCTATAGCATTTGTCACGCTATTTTCAATTAGACTATTAAAGAAAAGATGGATGGCTAAGCATAGGTGGTTAGCTTTTATTCCTGAAATCTTAATGGTGGTGATCATCAGTATTTATTTGTCTGCGACATGGGAATTTAAAAAACAGTATGGCATTTTAATTGTAGGAGACTTCAATACTCATGCCATTGATAAATTAAAAAATCCTATTTCAAAGGAAAATAGAAAGATTATGCCACAGCTACTTAATACGGGGGTTCTGATTTCACTACTAGGATTTTTTGAATCAATGACTGCATCCAAGTCATTAGGGACTACTTATGATTTGGCAATTTCTTCAAATAGAGAACTAGTTGCCTTGGGAAGTATGAATGTTATAGCATCACTCTTTGGTGCCTTGCCATCATTTGGTGGTTATGGAAGATCTAAGATTAATGCATTTTCTGGTTCCAAAACGGTAATGTCCGGAGTTTTTATGGGTTCCGTGACATTGATTACAATCCGATATCTACTACCATTGATTCATTACATTCCATTATGTATTTTATCTGTTATTACATCCATTGTTGGAATAAGCTTACTTGAAGAAGCTCCATCAGAGTTAAAATTTCATTTTAGATGCAAAGGGTATGATGAATTATTTGTATTTGCTATTACAGTTTTAGCAACATTGCTTTATTCTGTAGAGATGGGTATTTGTATTGGGTGTGGGTATTCTATTATTAGTATTGTTAAGCATTCTGCAAAATCAAGAATTCAGATTTTAGGTAGGGTTCAAGGAACACGAGAATTTGCGAATATTGATGAATATTTAGATAGTGACCCAATTGGTGATATTGAAACAAACAAATTTGTGTTGGAAGAAATTGAAGGCTGTTTGATAGTGAAGATTCCTGAGCCACTTACGTTTACTAATACAGATGATTTGAAGGAACGCTTAAATAGATTAGAAAGGTTTGGATCTGTTAAAGCACATCCAGGTGGACCTGGAGGGCGTTCTAAAGATTATACTAAATGTGTCATCTTTGATTTACATGGAATGACATCAATTGATTCCTCGGCAACACAAATATTTTTTGATATAGTAGCCACTTATAAAAAAAGAAAAGTCAAGGTATTTCTAGCTAGAGTATTACAAAGCAAACAGATACGAGAGCGATTAGAGAAGAGTGGAGTTACCTCTATGGTTATACATACAAACGAAGTTACACATATGATGCCAATTTCAAAGGGTACGACTAATAATGGCTTAATGAATGTTGAAAACTCTCCATATTTCAACACTATAGACGATACATTGAATGTGATTGAGAGTATTGATAATGGTGGCCAAACTAATGAAGAGATAAGTATTGCTGAGAGTTTACTATCTGCTACATTTGTGAATTCAAATATTGTATAAAAATAAAACATTATATTATTTTTTCTTTCTTTTTTTTTTTTACTTTTTTACGTAATTTATTATTAATATCATTAATATTATTATGGTTAATTTCTAATTGTTTGCTCATTCTATCATCATCGTTCTTTTATCAGTTGACTGTTTTCCAACTTATTTCAACGTTGTAAGCAGAGCTGTGCAAATAAAAGGGCAAGAAGGAGTTACAGCTGCATAGAATATGGCAATGACTTTTTTCTTTCTTGTAATCTAAATATAGCTACATATATATTAATAGTTTAAATTTCATGTGTGTAGTATTAAATTATTTACCACTTTTTCAAGAATAAATGTGACTTCAGAAGAGAAAGCGTTGTTTTATTTATGTGGAGGATGGAATGGTGTTATAAACCAGCTTTTTGAAGTGTCAGCAATGACAAAAAGAAGACGTCAAATACCAGATTGTTTTGGTAAGAAGATGTGAAGAATAATACGTTTATGCCTCCATATTCATCAGTTAATTCCAGTTGGGAGGGTGTCTTTTAAAAATCTATTGTGATTAAATGTTGAGACGTCGCCAAGGCAATAAAAATTAAGCGAACTAGATTTTAGTTTATCCACTGTTTAATTCTTCAAGATAAGTGTCTAGCAATTTAGAACAATGTGTTGGAAGCCGAATATTTACGGTTGCAATTTTATTTAAGAGCTGTTATTGTCTTAGAAGGAGAAGTGGAAAAACTTCTCAATCTAATGATCATATATAACCAATACAAGATGTTGAACTTGTAGAACAATATTGTAGGACAAGTACTATAAATTTTATGAAATGTGCCTTGTTTTATTCTTATTAGAGGTTCTCATCTCCTTTCTACGCCAATTTCTGGTACCAAATCTCCTGGTTTGTAGAAAAGAAAATTACCCAAATTTCAAGAAATTAAGCTCGCGTGGCGTAATGGCAACGCGTCTGACTTCTAATCAGAAGATTGTGGGTTCGACCCCCACCGTGAGTGCTTTGTTTCTTCATCTCTTCAAATTCCGCGATAGTTTAATGGTCAGAATGGGCGCTTGTCGCGTGCCAGATCGGGGTTCAATTCCCCGTCGCGGAGTAGTTTTTTTTGATTTCATTTTCTCCCTTTATTTAACAAACAGAGAAAGGATAGTTAGTATAATATACCTGTGTTAAAGCTTTCCCTAAGAGTTACCCTCCTTTCCCGCGCAGTTAATACACACCTCTACACCGCACACACTCACACCAACCCCCTTTTCCCTTCCCCCCGTCCTAAAGGAAGAAAATTCACCAACAGCACTATTTGTACATCACCAGCTACGAACACCCAATTTTCTCTGTTCCCAATTTTTCACCATACAATTCTTTTCTCTCTCCCCAGTCTTCTTTATCATCATCAACTAAACTGAACAACCAGAACTTATAACCATCGACGTTGTTTTTTATGTTTTTAGTCTTTTGTTTTTTTTCACCGTAATTTTTTATTTAAAATGGTATATTTGGTTTTGTATTTCATTTTTGGTTCATATATATATTGTTTTATCATTTAAGACTAAATCCCATCTAACGAAAGAATCACTTTTGTTTACCTTTATTTGCATTATACTACAATTAAAGGATACCCACATCTCATCTCATCTCATCTCACTTCATACCATCCTGTTTTATCACTTCACTTCTGCCACAAGAATAGATTGGACTGGACTATTCTTCTGCGATCCAAGACTAATCATATTTGTGATTGATCTTTTCATCCTTTGTTATTATATCAACTTTAAACACTGTAGTGCTAGTGTTACTGGTCGGATTCACTGCAATGACAAATTTATACGAGTATAAACATCCCATCATAAATAAATACCTGGCTACAGGCTCAGAGGACGGAACTGGTAGGAAGTTTCCTACTTTGGAGGCTTGGTACAATGTCGTTAATGACTACGAATTCCAAGCTAGATGCCCAATTATTTTAAAAAATTCACACAGAAATAAGCATTTCACTTTTGCTTGCCATTTAAAGACTTGTAAATTTAAAATTTTAGTTAGTTACTGTGGTAATAACAGTAACAACAACAACAACAACAACAATAACAACAACAACACCTCCCACTCAAACCAAAATATTGGCACCGGTACTGGTACTGGCACCGATTCAAACAACAACAACAATATAGATTTCCAATCTCAATTGGACGGTTTGAATGTCGTACAGAACTTACACCACCAACATCAAGTAGGCGATGAAGACGACGAAGACGACGTAACTAAAAATGTTATTGTAGATGTTAAAGATGAAAATATAGACCACAATGGCAACTCCAATAATATTAATGACAACAGAACTAATAGTAATGAAATTAAAAAAGATACTAACAACAGTAACAATGACGAAAACGTAGAGGATGAAAATGAAAATGATAGTAGAGATCACAACGACGAAAAACCTACTACTAATACAACTACTTCAACTTCCACCGCCTCCACTAAATATGAAGATTCAGGTGCTGCTGAAGATGATGACGTTAGTGCTGCTATCGCCGCCGCTGTCGCCGCAGTACACGATTCTGCCACTGCTGTTGCCACAATAGATGAAAGCAAATCAGCTACAAGTAACAACACATCTCCAAACTCAACTACAAACTCATCAAACGACAACCATCAATTGAGTATCAATGGCAACTCTTCTCAATTCCATGATGATCACTCAAACGTTTTAGCTCATGCTATGGAAGATGATCAAAAATCAGACCATACTTTAAGAGGCCCATTTATGGTAACTAAAATCGATCCTTACCATAATCATCCTCTAGAATCAAATTTAACCTTGGCAAAATTCGTATTGACTAAAATACCAAGAATTTTGCAACATGATTTGAATTTCGACCAAATCTTACAAGATTTGTGTAATGAAGAAGACAACACCGTTGCTAAATTTAGGGTCTCTCAATACGTAGAGGAATCCGGTATTCAAGATATCTTGAAAGAACGTTATGGTTTAACCGATGTCGATTTAGATAAGAAGTTAATAGCCCAAATCGCAAGACGCGTCACTACTTACAAGGCAAGATTCGTCCTAAAGAAGAAGAAAAACGGAGACTATGGCATTCCAGGTGCAGAGAACGTCTTGATTAATAATCATCCTCAACCTCGTTATTCAAGAGCAGCTAATATCGAAACTAATTTGCCTCCAAATGTCGAACCTACTTCTACTGGTAACGATAATCAACTATCTGTTTTGGAAGAAGAAAGACAATTACATTCCGCCTTCTCTGAAGTCAGAGAAGCACAAGCAGCTGCAAGAGCAGCTATGGGTGATGTTTCAGATTTCAAAAGACCAATTCAAATGGTTGAACAATCAATTGATGAGGATGATAACCAAGATGAGGAAGATACTCCAAGAAAACGTAGCAGAAATGATTTATTGAAATTAAATCAAATGAATTCAATGGTGAACGATGACGGTAACTTAGTTTCTCTAGAAGATGCAGCTGATGACAAACTACCACATGAAGTTGCAGAACAATTAAGATTGTTATCTTCTCATTTCAAAGAAGTTGAAGCTCAACAGCAAAATGATGAAAATGCAAATAAAATCATTAAAGATGATATACCCGATGAAAATATCCAACCTGAATTAAGAGGACAATAGATTTTTAAACTATATCTCTAATTGTATATTAGTGAAGATGGATAAATTCAAAATCTATTAAAAGCCAATTGAAATAAAATCAAAAAAAATAAAAATAAAATGAAATCTATATAAAAAAGCCCAATAATGAACAAAAATATGAACAGAAAATTGAATATCAAATTTAAAAGAGGAATCTAATCCCTTTTTTAGGATTTAATCAGTTTAACGTTTGAAATTTGTGGTTCAATAATTTTTTATTCTTGTAATTTTCCTTTTTGGTTTAATTGATTTTAATATCCTAAGGAACAAGAAGGAAAAATCTACACAATATGTATTATTTTAAAATTTATATCTAAATATAAGATTATTTCATCACTTCTATAGTTGTAATTGTTAAACTTTATTTATAATCTATTCTATTTTACTTCATTGTATATTGATGATAACCCAACTTGATCAACGACAGACTTGATAAAAGTCAACGAAAACTAGTGATCATCTCGAAAGATAATAATTGTGGGATAATTGAAATAATACTAATATTGATAAAAACGATACAGAAACAAGCTAGAGGGTCCAACATAGAATATTACTTGAGCTTGGTAACAGACACTGTCTCATGATCTCTTTCCCAAGAAGTGAAATATTTGATCACGAGATTCTTGGACAGCACCAGGGTAGGGTAAGCACTCCAGAGTAGAACCTACACCATGTAATATGACTTTCTCCAGATGTAATTGAAAATTCATAAGTGCAATCACGTGATAGTTTATAGAACTTTTCAACAAAGCATATCTAATTTATATTGATCTTGAATAAAAGCTAAGTACCTTTTACTATATAAAAAATTACAGAAATACTTTTGAATAGGTTTAAAAAGTCGATTGCAGCCCAATATTGAACTACATTAGAGAAGATTAAGGCATGCTTCGTTTGAAATTTAATTCAACAAGGAGGCTAACGGCCTTGGCAACTAAACACAAGCCTTCTTCGGGTATATATTCATTTCATCTTCAAAATAAATTTATTCAATCCCAACGATTCCAATCCACAACCAATGACTTTAACACTAATGCAATTAATTCGGATAGTAAGAATTTAGAAGAACTAGACGTCAATAAAACTGTTTCTAGTGCACCACAACCTTGGTATTTGACGATGGTTAAGCGTGAGAAATTAGTCGAAAATAATACGATTCTAGAGGATCAAGTTGTAAAATACCCTGAAAATAGTCCAGGCTCGTTAATATCAATAATCGAAATGTTAAAAACAGAATTAGGTTTGACAGATATTCTAATTTTCGATTTAAGGGAAAAAGAAACCAATAACGAGTATAATTATCCAACTGCGGCTGCCAAAATTAGTGATTTTATGGTTTTAAGCACTGCACAATCTACAAAACATTGTGAAAAATGTTTTGTTGAGTTGAACAAAATGATGAAACAAAAATTCAATTCTATTGCATCAGTTGAAGGAAATATAAATTCGAATGATGAAAGAAAGAAACAGAAAAGACTAGCAAGAAAGAGAAACCTGGAAAGATCATCGTTGGCTAAGAATCCAACAACGTCAACCTCTAGAGATTCTTGGTATTTAGTGGATTGTCATCTTGATAATATATTTGTTAATATCTTAACCAAAAATAGAAGAAAAGAATTAAATTTAGAGGAACTATATGCACCAAAAGAAGAAAGGGAAAAATACCGTTATGACAATTCTAGAAGTGATTTAGAATTATCCGACGAGTATTCCTCTGGGAATAATATACTTTCTGGCCTACGAAAAATAGCGTTACAAAGAAGAAGGGCTTATTCTACATTGGCCAACCCTTCACAACTTTCTCCAGATATAGCATTTGATATATTAAAAGGACTAAATAAAGACAACTTACACATCAAACTGAAAGAACTAGATCAGCTCAAATCAGCCTCATCCTTAACTGATATTGATACATTAAATTTTCTCAGTTCAGCGGCAAAACAGCTTTCTAATAAACAAGAAAAGAAAGTATACTTTAAAGGACTTCAAAAAATGTTTGAATCTCAATGGCCCTTAATTATACCGAGAACAAATAGTGATGAGTTTTGGTCAGCTAGGTCAAATTTTTACAAAAGCTGTTTTGAATTGAATCCTCAACAATTTAGCTTGAAAGATTATTTTATCAATTGTCTTTTGATCAAGAGGGTCTCTGGATTCAAGGTAGAAGAAAAAGATTTAATTAATTTTTTTAATATTCTGTCTAGCTCCCTTTTGAGCAATGAGAAAAGCAATTACTGGAACCTAATAAAGTCAAATAATCTAGTAGTCTCCGCATTGAATTTAATTGATGATGAACGTATAATAAAAAACTCCCAGTTCATAGATACATTATTAAATACTATGATAATTGATGAAAATAAGCATTCAAGAGCATTATATGAAATAGTTGATTATCTTGTATATAACTCGGAAAGAAGCAATAAAGCTTTAGAGATTCCTATGATCACTATAATAATTAACGCGTTATGCAGAGTTCAAAATTGGTCAAAGTTATGGCAATTCTGGGATATATTAGGGAAGAATGCTAATTATAGAAACGATTTTAGACCTTGGGCTGAATACCTTAGATTAATTAACAAAAACGGTAATGAAACTGTACATAGAAAAATCATTGAAGATGGTCAATTATTATGGATTGTTCGTAATGATGTGCCATTGACCAAGGAATTAACCGATCAATTATCTAAGTTCTTTTCACTCTCCAATGATGAGGGAATAGAAACTGATACTGTTAAAGAGTTAATTCTAAATGCAAAACCATCTCCTGTATAAACTTTCAATATAAATTATAAATATTCTATAATATATAATTACAACTAATCATTCAAATTTTTATTTAAATAATCGGCAAACATATGTACAATTCTATCCCTTTCCATGTCTCTTAATTTGTTTAAATTTACAAATTGTCTTTTTAATCTTTGTAATTGAGCAAGAGTAACTCCATTAACTGGTAAATCCACGTAACTGCATCTGTCATCATTAATGTCAGTGACACCTTCAGAAACAATTACTCTTGAAGTCGAATTATTACCAATAGATTGTGCTATTTTGATCTCTTCCATTATCTTTTTAACCACTAATGTTGCTTCTCTATCTAATACTTGAATAAAGTTTGTTTGAGAAGCTGGTTTTAATATGGTTACACTATTTGGTTTTTGAAACGAACGACTCAAAGGATCACGAGTGTTCAACGAATTACCAGTATTGAAAATTGCACTACTGATATCTTCAATATAGTCTTTCATAGAATCTTCATTCGACAAAACAGGGAACAATGGGGAGTCCCAACGACTTTGAGCATTTGGTTCTTCATAACGCTGTATCAGTTGATCCAACAACTCATTATCCCATGAATTACTTGATGACTTATTCCAATCATAAATTACATCAACTGGACACATTACATGGATTAAACAAAATGTGGTAGAGCAATTTTTAACTTCACAATGAAGTTGGTAACGAAATCCTTTAATATAGTTTAATGAATCTACAATGACAATATTATTCTTAGATAGATCTCTCTTAACAGCTGATATTATCTCTGAACGTAATTTACGTTCATCTTGAGATGTAATGTAATCATTATGTTGAATACCTAAACTTTCATCTGAATGATACACAATAGAGTATTTTTTATTCTTTAAAGCAGGTGTATTCTCAATTTTATCTTCTAATAAAGAAATTAATTCCTTAGCTTTAGTAGTTTTCCCAGAGCTTGGGTATCCTGTAAACAAAATAAGAGGCATCGAACCAAATTTCCAGAAACAAACTTTGCTGAGACTTCACTTATCACTTAGATATCAAGAATATAATGTGCCGTGAATAATACAATAACCATTTACTACACATTTCATCCCTTTGTTCTTATTCAATATTTTAAAATTTTTCATAAACTTTACTATTGAAAGCGCATCTCATCGCTTATTGAAACTTTTTCGATATTAAAAATGTCAATATATAATGATGGTTAAAGTAATACTGACTACTTATTAAATGTGAAGTTTATTAAAACATTGTTCAGATGACTGGATGAATGAGGAATCTGTTGCAATAATTTAGGATGAAAATGATTAGAAGAGGTTATTCCAATTTAGCCGGTGGGTTTATCCCAAGATTTGAGTTTCCAAATTATAATATTACTACAACTGACTTCAAAGGACATCAGATGAAAGCAGTTCAAAGGTTTAAACGGATGTTACCACAGCTGAATTTAATATTAGAACTAAGAGATCTGAGAGCTCCATTGAGTACTAGAAACCCGTTATTTGATCAATTGCTCTTAGGGAAACACAATAATAGCACATTACAGAAGCTTGTCGTTTACACTAAGAAAGATACGATGATATCAGAGAATCATAAAGAGAATGAGAGAATAATCAACAAATTGAAAGTGTGGCATGGTGAACTTAATGAAAAATTCATGGTTATTAATTGTAAAAACAATAAAGATGTTACCAATTTGATGAAGATTATTAAATGGACAAAACATGTTACAGAGGAAAATAGTAACGTATTACCAATGGGTTATAAAGTTTTGATAAGTGGGATGCCAAATGTTGGGAAATCAACTTTGGTTAACTCATTAAGAGGTCTTTCAGGTGTGAAAAGAACTGACAAAAAAAAACAAAAAGTGGCCAGAACTGGTGGAGAGGCTGGTATAACTAGATCTACGAGTGAAGTAATTAGGATTTCAAATGATCCTGGGAAATCAGATATATACTTGATCGATACACCAGGTATTGGCCTTCCAGGAAGATTAACCCATTCAACGAATAAAATGATAGTATTATCCTTATGTGGTTGTGTGAAAAGTAGTTTGATAGATCCCGTAATTCAAGCTGATTATTTGTTATATTTAATGAATTTACAAAATGCTCAAGGTTTAGAAAGGTATCCCAAGGAATCAGAGTATCCTACAAATAATGTGACACAAGTCCTTAAAAGGGTAGCCAATCCATTAGGTTTCAAATCAGGTGGAGCTCAATTCGACGAAAAACTTGCAAATATTGCGTCACAATGGGTAAACACCTGGAGACAACATAGGAAAGGAGATATTGGAATCTTTTTTGATCCAGAGATTTTATTGGAGTCAAATGATTTTAAATATAAGGATTACATTCTCTCAGAGGCAGAAAAATTGAGAAGTTTTTATGAAAGTATTAATGGAACTGCTAGAAAAAATCCAATGCATAATAACATCAATCAACTATTTGTTGATCAATAGATATCCAGTAGATAATAATGAAAATAGATTAGGAATTATAAGAAGTTAGGTACTAATACTTGTATATAGATGTATTATTATTACTTTAACATGACAGCATTTATTTAATATATTAAATAAATTGGTATTATTTTTATAACTATATCAACATGACAAATATTTTTCTCTTTTATCAAGTTTATATTCCATTATATGCATTATTTAAGTCTATGCAATTTTCAAATGAGGTTTATACGTTAATACAGGAATTTACCATCCAATTTCAGATAATCTGACACCTTTGCTAGCGTCGGTAGCTCTGTTAATGGATTCAATGGAGACACCTCCCATCAAGTCACCTAAATCTCTGGAGACTTCTAATAACTTGGCAGGATCGTTGTAGTGAGTAGTAGCTTCGACGATGGCACGAGCTAACTTTGGTGGGTTTGAAGATTTAAAGATACCAGAACCAACAAAGACACCGTCACAACCCAATTGCATTAATAATGCAGCGTCTGCAGGAGTAGCGACACCACCAGCAGCAAAATTAACAACAGGTAGTCTACCGTCATCAATAACTTTTTGTAAGAGTTCTACAGGGACTCTGAATTCATCAGCTTTTGCTTTCAATTGATCAGCAGATAAATTGTTAGCTTTCAAATCTTTAATTTGATTACAAATAGTATTGATATGTTTAACAGCTTCTGAGACATCACCAGTACCTGCTTCACCCTTAGTACGTATCATGGCAGCACCTTCATTAATTCTTCTTAGAGCTTCACTTAAATCTTTGGCCCCACAGACAAATAATGTTTTAAATTGTAGCTTATCGATGTGATGAGTCCAATCAGCAGGAGTTAAAACTTCACTTTCATCGATACAATCAACCTCCAAAGCTTCTAATATTTGAGCTTCGACGAAATGACCAATACGAACCTTTGCCATTACAGGAATAGAGACACTTTCCATAATTTCTTTAATCATTTTTGGATCAGACATTCTACAAACTTGACCAGACTTTCTCATATCAGCAGGGATACGTTCTAAAGCCATAACAGCACAAGCACCAGCTTGTTCAGCGATCTTAGCTTGTTCAGCATTTACGACATCCATGATGACACCACCTTTTAACATTTGAGCAAAACCTGATTTAATCTTGAAGTCAGACATTATTAATGATTGAGTATTTTAATTATGTGTGAATAGTATAATGAATATAAGTAAGACTGTGATATGAGAAAGATGATTAACTCCTTATCCTACTGAAATATGGAATTGAACTCAATTGATCTTTTGCTTTATTTCAAAGTATTGCTAGTTTGAAATGGAAATATCTAGCCATATCTTTCAACAATACGAGAATAATCTACAATTGCTAATATATATATATATATATATATATATATACCTCAATGGATCAATGAGTAAGATTGACAAAACACCACAACCAGAGGAATCATATAGACGTCAACGAACAATTCAAAAAGCTGCTGATGGTGACGATGATACATAGTAAATTACTCATCAGACAAGGCACTAAAACAAGTACAGCAAAATATAGCCTATGTATGAAATGGTAATGCAATACCCAGTTAAGATGAATTTTCAGATGTCAATATCAGCAAGAACAGGATTTATAAAGTACGTTTCCCTAAGGAAGAAAGATAAATTCGATGTATAAAGCAGGGGCTCGCTAACTTATTCCATAATTAATTAACTAAAAATCAAGACCAAATCGCCAAGATCAAACCAAACCAAACCAAACCAAACCGAAGGAAATCAAGCTCAAAGAGACGTCGACTAAGGATAGAGAAACGAACCATTATAAGGTATTATAATCATAATACCTTATAATAAACTAAAACCTATTCCTCTAAGACAGTTCGAAATATTATAGCAAAACTACATCCTCCCAAAAAAAGCCTCTATACCTCAAGTGACAAGAAAGGAAATTACTAGCCTTCACCCTTCAAGAAAGTGGAAGCAAACCGACAAATGTATATAGCAATCAAGAAGAAGAGAAACGCATTACCACTACCACCACAGTTAAGTGAGAATATCACATTTTTATAAATCTCAATCAACCAACTATCCTGTCCAATGCAATCCTAACCTACCCATGTCATGTATCAAGACACCTAACTGCAAGAAAACATAACCCCCCCCTCTCTCTCTAATTTAACCTCTTATGACTCTGGAACTACTTAATAACAACTACAACTACAACTACAACTAGTAAGATTATAGTAAGAAATACAGACGAGATATAGGACCTTACCATATAAGAATGGAATTATTCAGCGAAAATAGAAGAAGTTATACCTGACAAGGCACTTAGTTCACCAAGTACCCACCACTACCACCATTGATCACATAGCGTTATAAATATTATATTTAAATGATACAGATATCTTGAATAATAAGAACCAATTGGAAACCCATCCAACCTCACCAACCAAGTTTCGAAATCGAAAGAACAAACAAGCAAAAGAAATACTTGTTGGTCGATTGATTGATTGATTGCTTCCAAGAAAGGTAAACTAGTTAAAGTTTTGAGAAATACTAATTTGTAAGATGACGTATATTGGTGTATTGGCATTACAAGGTGCGTTTATTGAACATATCGAAAGGTTACAAGAGTGTATCAAAGAATACGATAATTACGATTTAGATGAAGATATTAATATCATTAGTGTTAGAACCCCTGAAGAGCTTGAGAAATGCAAAGCATTGATAATTCCTGGGGGTGAATCTACTTCTATGTCATTAATTGCCCAAAGAACCGGTTTTTTACCATTTTTAAGAGATTTTGTTAATGATTCCAGTAAAGCCATTTGGGGAACTTGTGCAGGCTTAATCTTCTTGAGTGAGACTGTTCAAGGTGACGGTGGTGGTAGTGGAGGTTCTCCTTTAACTGCTTTCGATCCAACTTCCAGATCGAATTTGGTCGAACCGTTAAACTTAGTTAAAGTCAGGGTTAAGCGCAATGCCTTTGGTAGACAAGCTCAATCTTTCACTAAAATCTGTGATTTTTCATCATTTATTCCAAATTGTACTGATTTCCCTGCTACTTTTATTAGAGCTCCTGTCATCGAAGAAATTATAGATGCTGATAGAGTTAAGACTTTATACACTCTACCAAACCCTTCTTCTGCAACTGGAGAGCTGATTGTAGCTGCCAAACAGGATGACAACGTTTTGGTTACTGCATTCCATCCTGAGTTAGCTGAAAATGATATAAGATTTCATGATTATTTCATTAGAGAGTATGTACTAAAAAATTTGTAAATAAATTATTGCATTCATCTTGAAGAGAGATAAATAACATAGTTCAATAGAGAGATAATAAAGAAAGCAAATATATATAAATGTGAGTGAGACTGGCCTATGGTAAATAATTTTGGGTTTTTAGGACTTTTTTTTTATGTACCAAAATTATCCAGACCTAAACAATATAAATTTCTTGAAGATTTTTAACTTGGAAAATTTTTATCCTTCTACTATTAATCATTGTTTCTGGTACGATTATTAATCTATCGCTAACCTGTTGAATATTCGAGAGAAATATGTAATTTAATAGTTTACATTTTGTTTGAGTTATCAATTTCAATCTATTGACCGTATCTTTATCAATTACCTGTTTGTTCAGAACAGACACTTTTACATTTGGATTGATCTTTAATTTGGCCTTTACTACATTGTCAGAATTCCACATTGAATTTCTAATGTTTTTTTCAACAGAATAGAATAGATAATCCATTATTTCCCACCATACTAGCTTGTTTGCATTTTTAATTATAATCTTCTTACAATAGTATGGTAATATAATTTGATTTAAATCTATATCTCCAGTGTGATCTAATATTATCTCTTTTAAATTTTCCCATCTACTGAAATCTGCAATCCTATTTAAAGTAATATTAGGGATCCATTTAACTTCGATCGAATTTATCCTCTTTCTAGTTAACGAGTTTATGATTTTGCCAGGGTTATCTCTTGCCCCATGCAAATTTATTAAAGTTTGAAATAAACTTTCATTTTTAACACTTAACTTCTTTAAATTTTTCATTAAATCTATATTTTGTAATATCATCGTTATAGTTGGAGATGAAAGTCTGGTCTTATAATCTATTACCTTATTTGAGAGCTTTTTCTTGTTGTCATTATTACTGCTATGATCAATTAGAACCCCATAATTTTCATCATCTTCAAGATAAAGAGTTAATTCATTAACAATGTTAAACAATTCCTTTTTCTTTAAATGGTGAATACAATTTTTAACACCTCTTGACTTCAAATATTCTAAATTAAATCTAATATTTATCGTTGCCTGATCCTGATCAAGCAATTGATTACAATCAAGAATCCATTTAGTATATTCTTTTGGAGTATACCATACTTGTAACAAGCAATTTTTATCGAAGAATCCCATTCGAAATTTATTATCCAAATAAATCATATCTAGGGATCCTAGTAGATCACCTTCATATGCATGGTTGATTCTCAGACAATCCAAAATTATAGAATCATACCTCAACCATATAGCATACTCTAACCAATCGTCCATTAGCATAGGTAAATAATCAAACATGGTAAAATAAGGCTTGAAAATAGACTTCAGAGCATTTATTATATCATAATTCTTCTTGGAGTCTTCTAATTTGACCTTCGTTTCGTCATTTAGAGTTAAAACATTAGAAGTTGAAGGACTAATTTCAGTTAATCTTGAGTCTAACTGAAAATAAACATTTTTACGTATATCAACCGGCAATGAAAGAAATTTTACCACATCCATAACACATCTCAATCACCACAACCTTCTAAAATATATCAACACTTCTATTAATTCGAATAGGTCTTCATTAATATGAACTATTTTAAGTAGATAGTCCTTTATATTTCACTTATGATGATATTCAGATTGGAATTGTTGACGCGTAAATAAAAGTTAATTTTATTAATAACGCGTAAACTGGAAAAGTTTCACTATTGATTTAAATTGCATCACTTGCTATAACAACTTGAAGGTGCTTAAGGTACTCATCAATTCCAACAATTGAGGTATATATACATAAATATATATTTCAATATCGATAATAAACATTAGGAATTTTGTTTTTTTAGTCATTTAATCTGATAAGGTAGATTATTCTCTAACAATTAAATAAACTGAGATGTCTTCAGTAGAAATAAGTGATTTGAAAATAAGGTTAAAAACATGGGAACATGAATTCATAGATAAAAATAATAGACCACCTTCTAAATATGACATTCAAGGTCTTCCGGAGGTGAAATTGATGTATAAGCAATATTCTGCTCTCAAGAAAGGTAAAGGTGCTAAAATTGACAAATCTGAGAACCAATTGACTCCTAAAACGTTAAACAATCATAAAGCACTAGATAAATTCAAGAGCCCGATTAGATCTGATTCTATAAAGATCGAATTGGGACCTACTCCGCAAATATACGGTAAGACTATGAGCATATTTGATATGCGAATATCGCCAGTCAAAGTCCCAGAACAGAACATAGAATTTAATACTCCAAAGAATCCTTCACCTGCATCGACCATTTCTCAATCCAATTCATCTATAATTTCTGAATCTACAGATGTTAAGCGGAAACTTACATTTGATGTACATTTCACTCCTGTATCATCACCATTAAAAAATGATGAAGGTATAAAGAAGCCTATAGCAAATGGAAAATATGGTCCAAACTCTCCATTAATGATAGATAGAAAAGATATAAACTTTACGATTAGAAGTACTCCATTAAAACCAATATCATTGGCAACTACATCTGCATTTAGTCCTTCACCTCTTATAAAAAGACCGTTGACAAAGTCTCTTGTAGAGTTAGCCAAGGAACATGAGGCTATAGTAGAAGAATTTTCACAAATTCAAGAAGAAGATGAAAATGAAGATGAAGGCAATGATGAAATGATAACTTCAAATGAAATGGTCAATGTCTTTAGTCAAGAGGCTCTTGATGAACATATAAATAAAAAAATAAAGAGAAGAAGAGTTATACGTAGGTTTGCCGAAGAAAGTGACATATCTAAATCGGTGACTATCGATATCCATAAAGAAATATACAGACTAAAAAGGAAGCAGCTCAACGAATTTCTTGGTGATAATGAAATAGACGAGGAAGATGAAAATAACTTCACAGATTCGATAAGTGATGAAGATAATAATAAAACAGAAGAAGCAAAAGCTCCTGTTAAAAGGAAAACAAGAGGTAACAAGTTAAGATTAGTTAGTAATAACTTCAGAAGATTAAAGTTACCACGTAAAAATCGTTTTAAGGGTCGCTGGGGCAACCGTAGAAGATAAATTTAACAATTTTTATTTTCTTTTTAATATGCAGGCATCTATAAACAACACATGTAACATTATATATAGATTTAACTATCTTTTACGCACCATCAATGTCTTTTAGCTTGTTAAAAGTTGTAACATACCTTCTATTCTCTGTGCTTCCTTCGAATAGTAAACAACTTGTCTGATCTTACTTCTCAAGGTAATAAGCATTTCTTCTAATACAGGCGCTTTAAATAATATATCGCTGTAAAGATCCAATACTACCGCGATCCAATCAGCCACTACAGGAGCTGATCTGACATCATCTATACCCTTTAAACACCAATTTAAAAGTGGTTCTAATGCAGCTTCATCTCTACCATACAATGCTACACGAATCTTACCACGCTTACGTAATTCTTGTAAAACGGTCAATGTTAGTTCCTTAGCCATACCAGGAACAAATGCACTATCTAATGCTTCACTCCATTTAAATTGGTTAATGTATTTTTCGAAAGCTCTTGTGCGACGTTGTTGTTTCATTTTATCATCATACACAATATGTTCTTGATCACCTTGATATTGGGAGCCACGCATCATTCTTTGAAAATTATTACTCTTAACTGAGGCAACAGTAGATTGCTTATTTGATTGTTTTTCTTTACGTTTAGTTCTAATAGCCAATAGACCTGATGATAAACCAGCTACTATATGTCTATTTCCTTGAGCATCACCTGGGGATAATGCACAACTTAATACAGGACCAGAGTATTTCCAACCAAATTTAACACGGAAATTGTCCAAAGGATCAAATACTTTAACATGACCATCTAATGAGGACGCAATTAAAGCTGATTGCATTGGTGATTCTGAATTTTCTACATAATCCAGACAAGTAACTGTTTTATTAAAATTACCACGTTCATATAGCTTCTTGTTACTAGTCAAATCCCATACTTTGAAATTTGGACCACCACAAGAAACCAATTGAGTTGGTGAGATAGCGATGACATTTTCTACAGGTTGGTCGTGGTTTAAGGAATAAATAGGACTTGAGGCACTAGCTCTAGTATCATATAATCTTACTATACCATCGTAAGAACCGGTAGAAATCAAATGTGGAGCTGATGGAATACATGAGACAGTACGAACATAATCAGAAGCACCAGTAAGTTCAATTTGTGGCTCATAAGCATGAGAAATATCCCATAATCTAGTAACTCTATCATCACTGGCAGTTATTAAAGTTTTTGGATCTTGGGTATGAAATTTTGTTACATGAGTAGGATGGGTAGAGGCTTTGATTGATAGTAATAACACTCTTGGATTGTAACTATCATAAACAGACACTAAACCTGTAGCGTCACCAGCACATAACAATTTACCATCATTTCTAAAAGAGGCAGAATAAACGACATCTTTAAATCTGGAAAATGTTTTCACTACTTGTCTTGTTCTTGAAGAAAAAATTTGGACTCTTGTAGAAGAAGTGACTGCAAAATCGTGAGGATGTTGTGGATTAAAATACACATGAGTAACACTATTATGTTCTTTTACTAATTGAGCAGAAGAATACTGACGCCAGTAACGTTGCTCTGGTGTAGTCTGTTGAGGCAGTACTGGTGCCTTAGCTATAATAATTTTTTGTCTATTCGATGACATTTCACTTGCACTCTTGTTATCACAATTATTGGTATTATCTTTATGATGATAAATTTGATCAATGATAATTGAAATATGTTCCCGCCTAATAGAACTGTATATCACTAGTAATGGAAATTCTATGTTCACCTTAGTAAATAACAAAATCTACACAGACAACTAACACAAATATATTCAACGATTCTAGAATGAGTGTATCTTGTGATGGGTCCAGTTGTATACAATCAATAATAAAATTTATAGTTCTTCTTTTAACAATAATGAGATGAGATGAGCTTGTGAGAGACCAAATTTCAATTTTTTTTTCATTTCGAATTTTTTTTCCAAAATAAAATGTATTTACCCGGATGTATATCAAGTTGTATTGGCGCTATCAATATTTCTGGAGGATTTATCACGTGAGTGATAGGTTATAGATCAACTGGAAGAGGATTAATCACTCTATAAAAAGAAGGTATTATAAATAGAAATCAATTCTCATTGTAATAGAGATGTTACCATCCCAATAGTGCTAAGGAATGCATATATTTGAATCCCACTCCTCGCTGTCGATTGTAAATTCACCGATTCGATCTTATTTTACACTATTACATTCAAGTCATTACTGTGGGTAGGCAACATGGACCCTGTTGTGCAAATTGTACATACAACTTAAATTATAATTTATTTCAAGATATACTTGTACCATACCTTGTTGATCTGAATATACTCTTGCTATATATTAAAATAGGAATGCTCTTTGTTTGTAGTGTTAACTTTCTGTGTATCAGATATCTACTGCCCCTTAAGGCTTTAAATTACATCTCTAACGTAAATATGAATTGAAAAATTCCTAAATTATTCACATATTTAAGATAACAGCATACCAATCTTTGTAATATTTTAGTATTTATATATATTTAACAAGTCAGCATAAGTCTGTCATCTTAACACTAGGACCTATAGGAACTCAATTGGTATTTAACCAGGTGTATTTTAGAATTTAGGATTAGGTTTTTTTTAGCTCTCTTATTTTATTATATTGATAAGTTATATTTTATATTTAATTAAGTGCTTACAATAAAAGAAAAAGAATAACTACAATTTATTATAACATGTCAATTACTTTAAAGAACATTATTCCTCCACAACCAAGTACTGAGCGTAATTTCAGTACACATATTGACTACGATGAAGCTACTAATTCTATTGCTTATCCATCAGGAAGAAATGCCTTTATTCGTTCATTAGATAATGATTCAGTTGTTCAATTTACTGGACATGGTTCTAGCAATGTTAACGTTGTCAAGTTCTCACCAATTAAAAATTCACAATATCTATGTTCTGGTGATGCTTCTGGTAAAGTTATTGTTTGGGGTTGGTCTAGCAATGATGATGTTGTTGAAACTATTGTCAAGGCTGAGTATCAAGCTTTAGCAGGTCCGATTTTAGATATTTCTTGGGATTTCGAAGGTAAAAGATTATGTATTGTGGGTGAAGGTCGTGAACAATATGGTATCTTCATCTCATGGGACTCTGGTAATTCCCTTGGTGAAATTTCTGGACATTCAAAACGTATCAATTCATGTCATTTTAAACAGTCAAGACCAATGAGATGTATGACTGTTAGTGATGATGGTTCAGCTGTTTTCTATCAAGGTCCTCCATTTAAATTTACTGCAAGTGACAGAATTCATCATGATCAAGGTAAGTTCATAAGAGATGTAGAATTCTCTCCAAATTCTGGAGATTATGCTGTCTCTGTAGGTTCCGACAGAAAAATATGTTGTTTCGATGGTAAAACTGGTGAATTTATTAAGTATATCGAAGATCCAAATGAAACAATCGAAGGTGGGTTATTTGCTGTATCTTGGGTAGACGAGAAAAGATTTGTCACTGCAAGTGCTGATGCTGCAGTTAGATTATGGAGTGTCGAAGAGCCAAAATGTTTACAGAAATGGCTTATCCCAGAAAGTATTCCTTACGGTAATCAACAAATTGGTGTTATAGCTGCCAAGGATGAGCAAGTGGTTTCTTTATCCCTTGATGGTTCTTTGAACTTCTTCAAAATTGGTAATGATACAGTTGTCAAGACCATTGTTGGTCACAATAAGGGTATTACTGCCCTAACTGTTAACCCATTGGTATCAGGTTCTTATGACGGTAGAGTTATTGAATGGGAGGGTACTCAACCAAAGGCTAATTATTATCACAATAACTTGATTGTTGCCATCGATAGCAGTACTAAAGGGTGTATATCTACTGTTTCTTGGGATGATACTTTGAAAACTAATGGTGTTACTAAATTTGAATTCAATGATCAACCAAGCATTGCAAGTGCTGACGGTACTGGCTCTATCGCTGTAATTGCAGGTGGTGTGACATTGAGTATATTTAATTCAGAAACTGGTGAAGTACTAAATTCCATTGAGTTGGATAGACCAGCATCAGCAATTGATCTACACAAAGATCTAGTTGCTGTTGGTTACGAACATTCAAATATTATTGAAATTTTCAAAGCTACTGAATTGACTAATTCATACAAGTTGAATACTGCATTACAAGCCAAACCATCTTGTATTTCTATCTCACCTTCTGGAAGATATGTTGCTGCTGGTGATGTAAGTGGTAAGATTATTCTATATGATTTAGAAAATAAAGACGTTAAAACTACTAGATGGTCATTCCATACCTCTAAGATAAATTGTATAACTTGGAGACCTAGTGAAGATGGTGAAGAAAATCATGTTGTCACAGGATCCTTGGATACCAACATATTCATTTATTCTGTCGAAAGACCAATGAAGATTGTTAAGTATCTAAATGCCCATAAGGACGGTGTTTCTGTTGTTCAATGGAAGGATACTGATACTATTGTCAGTGCAGGTGCCGATGCATGTATTAAAGAATGGTCTGTTGAAACACAGTAGATGATTTTTAGACTTTTGATTAGCAATATATAAGCTGGTACATATAGTTAGATACATTAAGATTTATGTTTAATAGCATGAAAACTTTGAATAATGAACCTAGACAAAAGAAAGAAAACTTAATTATAATTTATATTTTGATTTATTTAACTCTCTAGACTGATTCAACAGAAAATTAAGTCAGTCCTTTAGAATATTTTATAAAGTTCTTACAAATTGTTCGTATGTTGCTTCACCATTGGTTAAGGGGATTGTTTTCCTTATAGTGTTCTCTGGAGATGCTAGACATTTGCTTATAAAATTAGCAACATCTTCTCTTGAAATTGGAAATGAGGCATCTGTTGATTCATCTAATTTATTCACAGGTAAATATTTACCTGTACCAGTGTTATTATTTAACCAACCTGGTTGTAATATGGTGTAATCAAGATTTGTAGTTCTTATGAAGCAATCAGCAGCTCTCTTTGCAATATAGTAATCACGTAATGAATCGATATTCCACCAGAAATCACGATCATCAGCTTTTATAGCGGATACCAAAACGAATCTTTTAATACCCACTAGTTCACAGGCTTCAGCACTTTTGATACAACCATCTAAATCTACGTTAATTAGTTTATCTAAACCAGAACCACCTGCACCAGCGGTAAATACAACAGCATCGTAACCTTCTATAGCAAATGCGATTTCTCTTGGAGTGGCTGCTTCAATACTTGTTACAGAAGCATCAATTCCTATATCATTTCTGAAATAGGTTGCTTGTTCTTCAGTTCTAACTATTGCCAATGGTTTACCAAATCTCGAATCAGACTTGATAATATTAATTAAACGACGACCAATGTTCCCATTAGCACCTACAACAGCTACTCTAAACATAATTATTAGATGAATTGGTTAATAAATAATGAGGGATGAACTAGTTACTTGCTGAGTATACATATGTATATATGAAGCAATTACCTACTATTAATCTTTTACTGTGGAAACAAATTAAAGTGAGATAGGGGAGGGATTGTTTAAATCTACTCAAGACGTAAAGATAATAGAATTGAACAATTTAATCGAATACTCCAATGGCTTATATATGATTCTAAATCATTATTAATCACTTGTATGAAACATCAGGGAACGATGGTATATATCGATATGACTTAAGAAATCATTGCATTACTAATACAAATATAGACAGAACTTAAACGGCAATGACATTTTCCATTAGGAATAAATCCATATTCAAATTTGGTTGTTGTCATGGCAACGGAATAGCGCAACTAGCCAACCAACCAAATTATAAGCAATTCGAAACGAAATTAAGAATGTAATGTAGGATTTGGTGTAGTTCGAACTGAGTGAACCAAGATATTTATAATAATCATTTTCAAAGGGTGCAATATGGCGGGTAGGATAATAGTATGAAGGTGAAGGTGGAAGTGTAAGATGAGAATGGCAATGGTAATGATGATGACGTTTTACAACGTCATTTTAAATAGAGTGTGATAGAGTATATAGATAATCAAGTTGAAAAAGTGTGTGCTTAAAGCATTGGTTCATCGAGCAGTACAGCTGGGATGTATCTGGTTCCACCACATATTGTAGAATTACAGTACGTTTGGCAACGTTGTGATGCTCATTTATAGCTCTATCTATATATATATATATAGATTGATAGATATAATTACATCACTATATAAAGCGATGTAAGCAGGGTAACAGTGGTGAAACCGAGATGTGTATCACTCTTCACGAACCAAGAGGTTGAATATATATCTTCTCATTTTCGTACAAACGTACACAAACTCGCTCTCTCTTCAATTTTTCAGTTTTTATTCCTCTCAGACTCAGACTCAGACGGAAATTGTGTGTGGATTTTGCCTTTCTTTGGTTTAAATTTTTGTGGCAGAAACAGACCAGAACAGAAGAGGCAACGCTTTAAACAAACAGCTCTCTATATAGTAAGATATAGCATATATAACATATATTATATACATAAGAAGATATATATATATATATAATATATCAGGAGTTACAAAGAGGCTATCCCTATTAATTCACTTTTATAACAGATATCTCAATATAGACTTAGTACTATATATATATCCATATACATATATTTTAGAAAGACTGAACTCCAAGATAGGGCTTTTGTGGATTTTTGCTGAGTGCACTCACTGGTTGGTTCATAAAATATACCTTATTTTATTTTATTTTTTATTTGTAAAAGTTTGATTATTGAAAGTCAGTTTCCTAAAGCTTTTACTTCGATATTCAGTTCAGTTCAGAGGAAGACTGTTTGTGGATTCTAAAATTGTGTTTCCCCCAAGTGTCCAGAGAAATAGAAGTCCCCAAACATCTTAAGTTTTTTGTGTTTTTTTAACAGGATTAGTAAGCTTATATTATAATAAAGAAATTTCACACAATCGCTGGAATTTAAGGATAACCAATTTTGGGAAACAGATATACATTGTTTATTTATTTTCCCCCTCCCTATTCATAATACAATATGAATTTTCTGAGGCCCAGGACCACTACTATTTTAAGAACTTGGTTGCGCCCTAGCAATGCTCGTAAATGTGGTTTCCCTTCACAGTACCATGGTAAAGTACTATTGCATATAAGAAGCTTTCATTTGAAAAATTACCAATTGCAAAATGAAACTGGCTCCAAGAAGAGTAAAGATCCTACAGATGACGATATAGAGGCAATCAAAAAAGATATTCAAAAATTCATCGAGGATACAAAAAATAATGATTCAAAGGAAAAATGGGATGTCGATCGTAAAAATTCAATAGACGAACGTATCAAAAGATTAGAAGAAACTATTCAAAAACAAAAGAATGATAATAACAATGATTCAAAAGTTGTTGATGATGATTATGTTGACTACGATAAAAATGATAAACCAAAAATTGAAAATGATCCTTTGAATTTTGAAAAAAGATTATCAGAAGAATGGAATAAGGAAAAGAAGAATCAAACTCAAACTCAAAATAAAGATAAGAATAATAACGAATTTACCACAAATGAACAAAAACAGAATAATAATAACAACAATAACAATAATAACAATAACAATAATAACAATAACAATTCAAATATTCCCTTTGGTACAAATGGTAACAATGTGAATAATACAGGTTTGTTTCAGTTGGGTTTGGCATTGTTATTAATTTCATTTGTCCTAGATGTTTTTAATTCAGATAGTGAACATAGAGAGATTACTTGGCAAGAATTCCGCGCAAAGCTTCTATCGAAAAATTACGTATCTAAACTAATAGTTATCAATAAGACAAAAGTTCAAGTCGTATTGAATGAAATGGGTAAGGCACAATGTGGCATCAATGGTCAAGATCCTCACTATTATTTCACAATCGGTACCATCGAAAGTTTTGAACACAAGTTAAGTGATGCCCAAAAGGAATTAAGCATTGAAGGTGATTTCGGAATCCCTGTTGTTTACGCCCAACAAGGTAACTGGGTCAAATTTGTATATCAGATTTTACCAACGGCTTTAATGATTGCTGGTATTATTTGGTTAACTAGAAGATCTGCCCAAGCTGCTACCGGTGGACGTAATGGTATCTTTGGTATCAGTCGTTCAAAGGCTAAGCGTTTTAACACAGAAACTGATGTCAAAGTAAAATTTAAAGACGTTGCCGGTTGTGATGAAGCTAAAGAAGAAATTATGGAATTTGTTAGTTTCTTGAAGGAACCAAAGAGATATGAAAAAATGGGTGCTAAAATTCCAAGGGGTGCAATCCTATCTGGTCCACCAGGTACCGGTAAAACTTTACTTGCAAAAGCTACTGCTGGAGAAGCAGGTGTGCCATTTTACTTTGTCTCCGGTTCTGAATTTGTTGAAATGTTTGTAGGTGTAGGAGCTGCTAGAGTCCGTGATTTGTTCAAAACTGCAAAAGAAAATGCGCCATCCATTGTTTTCATCGATGAAATTGATGCAATCGGTAAAGCAAGACAAAAAGGTAACTTTTCTGGTGCTAATGATGAAAGAGAAAATACTTTGAATCAATTATTGGTTGAAATGGATGGTTTCACTACATCAGACCATATTGTTGTTTTGGCTGGTACTAATAGACCAGATATTCTAGATAAGGCTCTTTTAAGACCAGGTAGATTTGACAGACATATTAATATTGATAAACCTGAACTATCAGGCCGTAAAGCGATTTTTGAAGTCCATTTGAAAAAGATTAAGATCGCAGGAGATATTTTTGATTTAAAGAACAGATTGTCTGCATTGACTCCCGGCTTTTCAGGTGCTGATATTGCAAATGTTTGTAATGAAGCTGCATTGATCGCTGCAAGAAATGAAGCTCGTTTTGTAAAATTAGAGCATTTTGAGCAAGCTATTGAAAGAGTTATAGGTGGTGTTGAACGTAAATCAAAATTGTTATCTCCTGAGGAAAAGAAGATTGTTGCTTATCATGAAGCTGGTCATGCTATATGTGGTTGGTTTTTGAAATATGCAGATCCATTATTAAAAGTCAGTATTATTCCAAGAGGCCAAGGTGCTTTGGGTTATGCTCAATATTTGCCAGGTGATATATTTTTATTAAGCGAACAACAACTGCTAGATAGAATCACAATGACATTGGGTGGAAGAGTATCAGAAGAACTTCATTTCCCAAGTGTTACAAGCGGTGCTTCCGATGATTTCCAAAAGGTAACAAGAATGGCTACCGCTATGGTAACTCAGTTAGGTATGAGTCAAAAAATAGGATGGATTAACTTCCAAAAGAAAAATGAAAATGATCTAACAAAACCTTATAGTGAAGAAACTGCCGAGATAGTGGATGCTGAAGTTTATAGAATTGTTCAAGAATGTCATGAGAGATGTGAAAAATTATTGAAAGAGAAATCTGAAGAATTGGAAAGGATAGCTCAACTTCTATTAAAGAAAGAAGTTCTAACTAGAGAAGACATGATCGAACTGGTTGGTAAAAGACCATTCCCAGAAAGAAACGATGCATTTGACAAATATCTGAATGAAACTGAACTAAGAAGAATCAAAAATGTTGAAGAAAGTAAAAGTGAAGATTCATCGGCGCCACAGCCTACTGCATAAATATATTCAAAGAGGTAATTATATGTAAATAAAAGGTAAGATACAAGAAATTAATCGCGAAAAAATCATATGATCATTAAATACCATATTTTAATTTTCTCTACATACATGTAAATAGTCTATACTTTAATACATTACATTATAATTTATAATTATTGTATCAAAACCATACATCTGAACTCAAAAGAATTAATAGAAATAATTACAAATGAGAATACACTAAAAATTTATCAAGTTGAGGTTTGATATTGTTTGATAAAAAAATGCAATGCAATTGGCCCTTAAGTTAGTCAGGTGATTGATGCTTTGGAAACTTTTAAAACTGTCATATGTTGTCTATGCAACCAATACAGAACTCATCAAACGTCATTATTTTTAGACACGGATATTTACTTCACCGAGTTTATTGTTACCAATTTTTTAAGTGGATAAGTTAGAAATAGTTCAGTCAAGCGTTAAAGTCTGATGCAAGGGTATTATGAGGTGAGCGAGCATTTTACTTTCTGGTTATAATTCTTTGTTATTGTGTTTCAAATTAAATTTACCACACTAAAATAACAAGATGCCCATTGTATTCTCCTAGAAGATTCCAGACTTCAATTAAA
Organism: Vanderwaltozyma polyspora DSM 70294; assembly: GCF_000150035.1. NCBI lineage: Eukaryota > Fungi > Ascomycota > Saccharomycetes > Saccharomycetales > Saccharomycetaceae > Vanderwaltozyma > Vanderwaltozyma polyspora. The sequence goes on from NW_001834615.1 coordinate 53,846, forward strand.
TTACTTATAGCTATATTGTTTAAGAGAATAAAGTGCAGTAATTCTGTATTGTTTAGTTTGCCTAATATGTCACCAATCCTGCTACCCTGCAAGCCAGCAAAACAGTTTCCAAAAAGTTTTTTAAACGTTTTTAGCTGATAGGTTCATGGAAATGCTGTTAACAATGGATATAAACAGAAATCACGATTTTCCACCTAGAAATATAATTCAAATATATCCCTCAAGATAAAATGCCACTATCAATGCAATTCATGGTATATAACAATTAGGACATACAGCATAATAAAATTCTTCCTACTAAATATTTCTCTATTTTATGAAATGTTTGTTATTTGTAAAATGATTTTTATCAAACAACCCGCTTGTACGGTTTTTTCTCCATATACACATATCCGTAAACGGATGCACTGCTTCCGTTTAGACCAGCTTCGGGGCAACCATATACGTGTTCTCAAAATACGACGCAGGAAGGTTGCGTTCCGCAACGGAAGTGTCAGAGCGGCTAATAGTTCCGCTGGTATCCAGTTGCGGTCCGCGTGGCTTCTGCGTATTTTTCTTATAAACAAAAGAAATTTAAGGTTAATGCCATCCTATTCAACAGGGAAAAATGTATATCCTTAATTGGCTTTTCCAATTTTAAAAAATATTGTAGTTTGAACGAAAGATGGATCAGTATTAAGATTATTAAACTGTTCTTGTCTCTGTTTTTACTTGTTTAAGAGCTTCTTTCTAATATTTTTCTTGATATTGCTATAATGTTATGTACTAATTTTGATAAAATGTACGGTGAACAAAATTCCGTGGACTGGAATAAGAATAATATACAGGCAATGTTGACTAAATCCTGCTATTGAATGGGATAGCAAACATGGTACCTAGTTACCATGCAGGATATAATAATGCAAATTGGATGAATTTTTGAAATATAAACTTACTGAAAGGATAATCAATTGATTGAAATTAATGAAGTTCGGATATACTTTTCATTATTATTATATCTATTGGTTTGGTTCTGCTACATGATTGTTTTAAAACAAAATTAACAGAAGAATTCATGGTAAATAATTTAATTAAGATTGAATGTTAAGATAAGAAGTGACCTAGGCACAGGTAAGTCGAAAATTTTGAAAATATAAGTTAGTTTTGCATTGACAATCTGAATTGGAAAGCATTATATCATAGTATTTATAAATTTGTTGTTATTAATAATTTATCCTGGTTATTTCTATCTTCTCCTGCAACTAGTTACATTGGTTTGGGGACAGGGAATTGATTATTACAATCACGATATTGACCTAATTGCTTGCACCAATTATTAGCAAATTATTTGTGAATTTCATAAGGAGTTTTAAAGGCGTAATACGTTTCAATATATTTTAGGTTCTTAGTAACTCAATTTCCAGTTTCCTTTTTGTTTAAATTTGATAAATTTTTCTATTCTGACAAGTATATATTGCCAGATATTTTAACATATTAAACAAAAAAAACACAGGTTTCCTTCCATCAGAATACATTGATTGCGTTGGTACAAAATTGAATTGGAACAATTCAAACAAGAACATTTTCTAAAAATCTACCAATTTTTAAGAATAGTATTGCATTTTTATTTTGATCTTTTTTTTTAACAAGAACGTCACAGTTCTTCATCATTAGAACATATTTTAGAGCATATTAAAGATGGTGGTAATAGATGAATCGACAAGATTACTACCTGATGAACAACATTGTGATGCATTGGATGAGGAATATACAAAATACAATTTAAGTCTGCCGAAATTTCCTATATTGGTATCATTATGGTTAGGTTCTTTTCTATCATCTATAGATTCTACTATTGTTGCGAACATTATGAACAAAGTAGCAGAAGAATTTCAAGAGTCTCAGGAAAAACAATGGATCGCCACAAGTTTTCTTTTAACCAATACTGCATTTCAACCATTATATGGTAAGCTTTCTGATATAACAGGAAGAAAGTTTGCCTTATTGACTGCATTGTCATTTTTTGGTCTAGGATGTTTCCTAACTTCACTCTCTACTAATATTAAGCAATTTGCCATTGCTAGAGCCATATGTGGGATTGGTGGTGGTGGTATTAATGCGATCAGTAGTATTACTGTTGGTGATATTTGTACCGCCAAGGATAGAGGTATCTATCAAGGTTATGCTAATATCGTATTTGGGATGGGTCAATTGCTTGGTGCACCAGTTGGTGGTTTATTTATTGCCACCATAGGATGGAGAGCCCTATTTTGGATCCAGGTCCCTCTGGTGATCATTGCAATTATATTAGGTGAAATGTATGTGAATATTAAATTAGTTCATGTCCCGCCACCTTCTGAAAGATTTAAGTGGAAAAATATATCAAGAATCGACTTTTTGGGATCGTTTACCCTTGTCTCATCAATAACATGTTTTATTATATTAATATCAACTAAGAGCAATGTAATTTTACTGTCATTATTATCAGTATTATCCTTTATTGCATTTATCTACGTCGAATTATACGTTTCAAAAGATAGAATATTGCCATTTGAATTGTTGAAGGGTTCATTTGGATGCAATTCAATTGCAACAGTTATTTCTTCTTACGTCATATTTGGTGAAATCTTCAGATCACCAATATATTTACAATTGGTACAAGATTTCAGCGTTATCAAAACAGGTATTTTCTTGATTTTCCCAGCAATCACAACAGCTATAGGTTCGTTAGTTACAGGTGCTATTTTGAAACGTACAAAATTGGACTTAGCATATTGTTCTTACAAATTGGTGTTATTGGGATTATGT